>NW_020954590.1:44144879-44350651 GCF_900497805.2 Vombatus ursinus | reverse complement strand
AGATAGATAGATAGATAGATAGATAGATAGATAGATAGATAGATAGAAAGATAGCACAGAGTGCATTGAAGATGAAGCGGCGATATCTGGAGAATAAAATTAAGGGGTGAGAGAGGATTATGGTGGGAGAAGGAGAAAAGGAGAGGTAGAATGGGGTAAATTATCACACATAAAACAGACAAGAAAAGGCTTTTATAGTGGAGGGGAAATGGGGGAAGGTGAGAGAAATGAGTAAATCTTATTCTCATTGGATTAGGCTTAAGGAGGGAATAACATACACACTCAATTGGGTATGGAAATCTATCTTACCCTACAGGAAAATAGGGAAGAAAGGGGACAAGAGAGCAGGGGATGATAGAGGGGAAGATAGCTTGGGGGAGGGGGTAATCAGAAGCAAACACTTCTGAGGAGTGACAGGGTCAAAAGACAGAATAGAATAAATGGGGGGGCGGAATAGGATGAAGAGAAAAATACTTAGTTTTTCACAACATGACTACTATGGAAGTGTTTTGCATGGCTACACATGTATAACCTGTATTGAGCTGCTTTCCTTTTCAATGAGGGTGGGTGGGGTGGGAGGAAGGGAGAAAATTTGAAACCCAAAGTTTTAAAAACACATGCTAAAAAAATTTGTTTTCATATACAACTCTTACATAAGAAATACAGATAATGGCATATAGAAATCTATCCTGCCCTACAGGAAAATAGAAGGGGAAGGGGATAAGAGAAGGGGGGGTGGAGAGATAGATGGGAGGGAAGATTAGGGGAAGGGATATACAGAATTCACGTCATCTTGGGGTTGAGGGAAGGATGAGATGGGGAGAAAATTTGGAACTCAGAATCTTGTGGAAGTGAATGCTGAAAACTAAAAATAAATAAAAAGAAAAAAAAAGAACACAGGTAGGTTCAGATTAGTGTGAATGATGAATCCCCTTGGGCAGCTAGGTGGCACAGTGGATAGAGCTCTGGC
The DNA here is from genome assembly GCF_900497805.2 of Vombatus ursinus. NCBI lineage: Eukaryota > Metazoa > Chordata > Mammalia > Diprotodontia > Vombatidae > Vombatus > Vombatus ursinus. The sequence continues at coordinate 44,349,681 of NW_020954590.1, read as the reverse complement.
CTTGGAGTCAGGATGACCTGAGTTCAAATCCAGCCTCAGACACTTGGTACTTACTAGCTGTGTGACCCTGGGCAAGCCACTTAACCCCAAATGCCTCACCAAAAAGCAAAAAATAAATAAATAAAATAAAAATCCACTCCTCAAGTGGATGCATGTATTCAAATTCACGCCCTCTGAAGTTATAATTACCTAAAATATAGCAATTGGCTCCAACCCAATAGAAAGATACAGTTACAGATTTGAATGACGGGATCACTTCAGACAATTCATGGTTTACACTAACTAGGACCTGTGGCACAATCATCAAGGTTCAAGGGTGTGAGGAAGGGTATAAGATCATGCTTTTCTACAGCATTCCTTCCAGTATTGTGTCTTCTTTTCGTGGGTCCCATATAGCAGATCTTTTGATATTTAAGTTATTAAATAATAAAAAATTCTCAGTATGTTTTTGATCTGTTGTTTTAATGGGGCAATGGGGTTAAGTGACTTGCCCAGGGCCACATAGCTAGTGAGTGTTATGTGTCTGAGGTCAGATTTGAATTCAGAGTCCTCCTGACTCCAAGTCTGGAGCTCTATCCACTGGGCCACCTAGTTGCCCCAAAATTCTCATTATGAATAAGGCTCCTCACTTTGGTCTACACTTCATGAACGTGGGAGACAGTAACTAGCCAAGATGTAGGTGGCTGAGATTATGCTTTGTCTTTCTTTCCTCAGTAAAACAGAGCGTCTTGCAAATAAAAGGTACCTAGTATTTGTCAGACTGCATAGAACTGAATTAATATCCAAATTTGCAGTCAGTAGAATGTTGTGTTTAGTGGTGATCATGAATTTGTTGTGCTCCAACTTGCCAGTGTATAATGCAAACCTCAATCCTGCCCTTTTCAATCAGTTACATGCATTTACAAAGTGACTAACTAGACTGAAGGATATTGTCCTGTGCCTGAAGCCAAGTTCTCACAGTGGGGTTCGTTATGGTCTAATTAGCCCACAATATTTGGTTTATTTTAAGGTGTTTATTAAAAAACATAACTTTAATAATTCTCCTGTGACTTCATCTAAGTCTTATTTGAGATGTTCTCTTGAAAACTATTGCAGGAGTTGTTGTTCTTGTTGTTGTTCTTGTTTGTCTTCCCCATAATATTCATCAACAGATGACTTGTGCCTAGGCAGAGGACAGTCAGGGCTGGTTTCACCCTGTCCACAATCTGCTGGCATATAGTTAGAGAGGAAGTATTTTTCAGAAACCAATATGATTAAAATTCTATAAATTCTTTATATGCAATCTCATTCATATGAGGCTTACTAATGGAAGCAATCTATTTTAACTTTCTTATGTACTTATCTGGTACTAAAGAAAAAAAAACAAGTAAATGGGGAAAAAAATGTGTTGCCCAAATTATGAGAAGTAACTGGACGGGCATTTGATTAAATGAGTTCTTTAATAGGTGTAGCTTGGACAAGCACTACAGATGGATAATCAGCTGAGCTCGGAATTGAATAGGAGGAAGAAATCAGGCTCGAATGCATTTGGAAAAGCGCACAGTGATTTTGATGATCCCAAACTGCTCATTGCTGAAAAAGCCCATCACTCCAACACTAATATTATCCCAGTGATGCTATCTGGCTGCAAAACATGGAAAAACACAATCTCAGAAGAATGAAAATTACCAATAACTCAGAGAACAAATGGACTGACATAAACTCCTTAAGGACAAGGGCAATTTTGTTTTATCTTTGAATCTCTGGGGCTTAGCACCCAGTACCTTGATACTGCTTGCATTTAATAAACGTTTTTGGATGTGAACTTATTTGAAGGGTGAATGGTGAGTATAAAGCTGGCTGTAGCACGTTACCAGTGGCAACTTGCATTTTAAAGAATGCTCATGGTGAAAAAAGAAGGTATACCAGTCACGTAGCAAGAATTAGAATTAACGGGGCAGCTAGGTGACACAGTGGCTACAGTTCTGGCCCTGGATTCAGGAGGACCTGAGTTCAAATCCAGCATCAGACACTTGACATTTACTAACTGTGTGACCCTGGGAAAGTCACTTAACCCCACCGCCTAGCCAAAAGAAAAGGGCAGCTACATGGCACAGTGGATAGAGCACTCACCCTGGAGTCAAAAGGTCCTGGGTTCAAATCCAGCCTCAGACACATAACACTCACTAGCTTGTGACACTGCACAAGTCACTTAACCACAATTGCCCTCACCAAAAAAAAAAAAAATAAGTTAATGTTTGGGACAGCTAGGTGGCGCAGTGGGTAGAGCACCAGCCCTGGATTCAGGAGGACCTGAGTTCAAATCTGACCTCAGACACATAACACTTACTAGCTGTGTGACCCTGGGCAAGTCACTTAGCCCCATTGCCTAGTCAAAAAAAACCAAAAACCAATAACAACAACAACAACAACAACAACAACAACAACAACAACAAAAGAATTAGAATTAACAAAATGACAAATAATAAATTGGTACTGCCAAAATGCTAGAACAATGGGAAGGACTATAATCAATTGGGTAAATTATCTATGAAAAAATTTTATAGAAACAAGGGACAAAATCTCCCAAGATGAGAAAGTATGGAAAAGTTTTGTTCCATATCATGAGAGTGAATTCTGCACTCTAATGAAATCATAGAAATTTTAAGAATATCACATTATCCCAACAACTATAGAATCATAAAATTTATAGCTATAAGCTGATCCAAGAACCTTAGAACTGAACAAGACTTTAGGAATAATTTAGTCCAACTCTTTCTCCAATATTCTGCAAATAAGGTATGTCTTTGAGTTACAGAAAAATATGGTTTCTAAAGAATTAAAGTTGTGGGTCTTCAAAAGAATATTCATGTTGAGTACGAATAATCAGCAACATGTTAGGAGAATTACATAAGAAAAGCAGCCTAAAGAGTATTATCAACAAACTATAAGCGATCATGTAGGAATATCAAGGAATAAGCAATGATTAATCTATGTACTCCACTTGTATCCATACAGTGCAAAAAGATCTAAAGAAAGGTACTTACCCATTGGGTCACCCTTTCTGGAGAACTGATGGATGGGAGCACAAAGAAAATAGTCACACAAGATTATAAGTTATGGATTGACTGTTATATAAACTGTTGGAAGGAGTACCCTTCTTGATCTAATGATTTATTACTTCCATGATTTGTTCTTTGAACCATTCTTTATTTAGACAATTGTTATTTAGTCTTTAGCCGTGTATCTTTTGCTTATATTTCCTTTATTTATGATAATGTTATCCCATTATGATCTATAAATAATGTGTTTAATATTTCTCCCTTTCTCATTTATTTATGTATTCTTTGTACTCTGCCCTCTTTTATAAAAACATCATTAATTCTGAGATTTATAATCTTTAAAATTGAAATTTGATAATCTCTTTAATAAATCCACTCACTCAAACATCTTTCTGGAATTCCCTTTGCAGCCTTATTCTGTATGATTCGCGCTCATACAACCTTTATGTCAGTCAAAGAACCTTTAGTTTCCCCTGAGTTCAATTTTCTCTCTTTCCTTTATGTATTGGCACAAACCTACTGCCATACCTAAAATGCCCTCTCTATCTCCATCTTTCAGAATCCTTATCTTCCCATAAGACTCAGCCCATGTGCCATATTTTCTGAACATGTTAGTGTTCTCTAGCTTTTCCAAATCACCTCATTCTTTCTTATTTTTGAATATGCAATGCCTTTTATTAGGAAGATAAACTCCTCAAGGGCAGAATTGGTTTCAGTTTTGGTTTGTATCCTTTGTGTGTTTGTAACCCTCAGAGTGCCGTGCAAAAATTCTGTTTAATATTTTTTAATTGAATCCGAAGTCAGATGGATAGACGTGATCACTGAAGCCATAGAAGTGGTGATGAAGGGTACGTTATTGTGTGCTTTGTAGTCCCAGAATGGAATGGTTTGGTGCAATTATAGTTTAAGCCATTTGTTTGATTAGAACATTTCTGCCATTGCTAAAAACAAAAACAAAAAACCAAAAAACAAAAAACCAACTGGGTTTATTTTTCTTTAGGCTCTGTTCTGAATAAGTTTGGTATGTTGCATGTTCCTTTGTGTCTATTACATTTGTCTAACTTTAATAGATATTTTATTCCTAATGTCCAGAAAGGGGAGAAATAAAAATTTCCTGGAAACACAAGACAAATGTATTAAATAAAGTGAAGATGAAAATACCTGCTGACTCCCTCAAGGAAGATTTTAAGTATATTATTCCTTTAGGTTTTGGTTCTACTAAATTTATGTACTGAATTTCAAGCAAACTAATCCTTAAAGATTACTCTTTATTTCTTTATACTGAGTAAAATTCACCTCCAAGTTAAGAGAAAAAGTTACCAATAGGATGATTATTTTTATAGTCAGTAATCAATTCAGGGAACCAGAAATGTAGCTCTGTGTGTGTGTGTGTGTGTGTGTGTGTGTGTGTAAGAATCTACCTCAGTTTTTCGTTGGGTATTTTAAGAGAACATCAAGAAGGATGACCCAAGTAGAATACTTTGTATCACATTTTAATGGTCCAGTATGTCCATTATTCAGACCCTTTCCTTCTCATCTATCAAACCATTTCCCCTCTCTCTTTGATCAATATAGCTATGTGCTAGGTAGACAGTGCTCAGCAAATGGTGCTGGAATGAATGAATCTCTATTTTGCTAGTGAGAGTCAGAAGTCTGAGGGGGTCACTCTCTCCTTTGCTGGGGGGTGAGTGAAGATGTTTGTTCCCCGCTATAAGCAAAGGCAGAGAGTGTTTGGCTAACTGACAAAGTAAAGAAACTCTTTGTTGCTCTTCCAGGGTCTTTGGTTCTATATTTGTACCATATTAGTCCTTTTCATCAAAAATATCTGGCCACTGACCAACAAATAAAAGCTACAGACTGTGATCTGGTGAGATTTCTGAAGCTCTGCTGGCACAATTTTCATGGACAGCATTGTTCCTTCAACGTACCAGTTCATAACTTTATATGCCTACTAGCTAGATGCCTTGGCTGCAGGACTCCAGTCCCTCAAAGATAGCAATACGATTTTCAAATAATAATTTAGGTTTCTAATAATAATAATAATATACTAATAATAATAAGTAATATATTCACTATGGAAATGTTATATTATAATACTTTAAGGATCCACAATTTCCTGAGTGAGTATATAGCTACAGTTGCAGACCACAACATCTATATGCCTTACTAAATAGTCTTCAAAAGGTGCTGTTGATTTATCACCTCCTCCCATCTCTTGGGTGCTGACCTTCTTTGCATGCTCGGCTAGGCTGGTCCTCAGGGACAGATATACAATCCATCACTGGGCTTATGCTCAAAGCCCTCCCAGTCTAGTAGGACATGATATAGCTTTAATAGCATAAATTTGAGAATAAGCCACAATGAAACATTAGTAGAAGACTTTAATAGAAAAAAGGATTTTTTTTCCCACTCTACCTCTGCCCCAGTCCCCTTCATTAGAACTACTCAAGCATAATAGGTACAGTGGTGCCACTGTTGCCTAGGCTGCATGCCTCACTATGATATGATATGATATCTATATCTCTCCATATCTATCTATATCTATAGCTATCTACACAGACACACACACACACACACACACACACACACACACACACACACACATAACCTAAATTTGAGCAAAGTTCTAGCCAAAAGAAGTAAATTCAGTTTTACTGGCCAGTATTCATCAATGACATACACAGACATAGATATACACAGACACACACATTTGTGTGCATTTTTATGTACAAATCCATATTCATTTGGGAATGACAACATAGGTGGGGCAAGAGCCATCCCTACCCACCAAATAGATACATAGACATCTATAAGTAGGTCTCTATATAATTTGCCACTGTCTAGCCCCCACTTCCATTATTTCCCAGTAAGGAGAACAGCAGTGACACCACTGTGCACATGTGCACACGCACATGTGTGTGCATATGTGTGTGTGTGGTAGGATTCACTGAAAGCTGCTAGATGATTTAAACAGAAAGTTCACCAAAGAACTAGGCAATGATGATCTTGTCACAAGGTCATTGATAGCAGCATCTTTGATGGGCTGATTCCTTTCTTATTTTTTTTTTTTTTGGAGGGGTACTGGTTCCAGAGATCATAAGAATTGCAGTCAGAAGTCATAGCACCCTGCAGAGCTTTGAATATAGCAAGAGCTTAATAAGTTGCTAGTGAATGTTGAATAAAAAAATTGTATGAAAAGACATAAAAAGGATATATTCTGTAGCATTTGGAGGGAATGTTAATATTGTTGAAGTTAATGTTGTTGACTTTCTATTTTATCGCATACAGAACATTTATATGAGAAAGCCTTTGATCATCACACTACAAATCCTTGAGGTATCCACATAGTCATTTGGAATGAAACTAGATAAAGAGTATCAGCATATATTTGGATTTTGTCTCATGAATTTCTGCATACCTTTACTGCTTAACTTTTCTTTCTAAATTGTATCTATTGATTATGTCATCTAACTTGGTTGACATACATGCAGTTTTCCCCCTTTTCCTTACTTTTTTAGATTAAAACTCTTTTGATTTGGCAAGATTTGGCAAGATTCTGCACAAATAAATCATTCCTAGTCATTTAAAGCTAGGAGTTTCCCTGGCTAGGAGTTCATCATTGCTATGTTATTTCTAGATGGCATAGAGGATAAAAGGCTTGAATTCGAGTTAGAAAGACCCAAGTATAAATCCCGCCTCAGACACTTACTACCTGTCTGACCCTGAGCAAATCAGTTCACCTTTATATGCCTCAATTTTATCATCTGTAAAATGGAGATAATAATAGGAACTAACTCACAGGGTTGTTGTGAAGATCAAATCAGATACTATTTGTGAAGTGTTTTGCAAATCTTACAACTCTCTAGCTATGATCACCTTAAGCTGTCTTTCAGAAATCCAAATTCCTCTCTCAGACACCATCATCTTAACCAGCTGTTCACTTCTCAAATCTTCCTTTGAATTCTGAAACCCTTTTCTTCAATCAGCAGTAGTAATGGAACCACCAGCTGGTCCCCTGATACCTTTAGTTATTTTCCAAGCCTCCTGATCATTAGCAATGCTTTTGGTAGCATCCTTTTGCCAATGTAAATTTCCATAACTGAGTAGCAGCCAACATAATGGGGTGTATTTAGCCTTCCATGTGAAATGTCAGTGAGTTGGTAACTTCAATGAAGGTGGTCCATGACCTGTTTCTTGGTACGATTCCCCTGGAAATACTATTTACTTGTTAACTCCAGAATTTGTTCTCCAGGTATTCTCTTGAAATATGCATCAGAGAGTCATATTATTTCAATTTTTCATTCTGCTTTGCTTAGGACCTTGTTGGCTACAATACAGTACAATAGTTATTACCTTTGTTGCTGATGCTGCCTTTTTTTTTTTTTCTGAGCACATAGTGTTGTGAAAGCCTTGTCTTTCCTTATGGATGTCTTCTCTTTTAACTTCCAACAAATCTTCCTTCCTTTTAATAAGTTTCTGGGCCTCAAATCCCATGACATTATGGAAAGGTGAGTCCTTCTCTATTAATCTTCCTGGATTCGGGTGAACAATTTCAGTAGCATTAATCTTACAATTCTATTACCATTAATACATTTTGTTGATTTCAAATGTATGTTGCAACATGGTTAAACATGCATTGGAGAAATCAATGATGATTATAAGCAGGCTGGTGCATGTTATCCTTAATGATTTATATTATATATGAGAAATATAAAAGATATTATCAGGATAATTATCATTATTATTATCATTATTATATGCTCATAAAAGGAGAGGGGCCACTTGTATAGTGAGATTGAGGAAAGTTAGATGCTCTGCTGAAGTGCATATTAATGACAAATGAAGGCCTTAAGTACATTGTCTAGAATTTCTATAGGTATCATGTGGGAGGACTTGGACAAGAATAGTACAGGAGGAAAAGACATGGATAGAATGCAATCTGTAAATATGGAGGGAGTGTTAATATGAAAAAGTAATAATAGCTAGCATTTATGTAGCACAGTAAGGTTTGCAAAACACTTTGCAAACATCGCATTTTATCCTGACAACATTCCTGGGAGGTGATTGCTATTTTACAGATGAGGCAACCAGAGGTGCCCAGGGTCAGCTAGAAAGTATCTGAGGCAAGATTTGAACTCAGGACTTCCTGATTCCAGGTTCAATGCTCTACTCACTGCACCAGCTAGCATTCTTTTGGATTCATTGAAGTATCAAAGTATGTTATAATAATGCCACAAGAGTGGCCCAAAGGAACTACAATATAGTGTCTTTAGCAGCATGGAGAAACTTTGACAGGAAAGGATAGAGGATGTATATTTGTTGCTGAAAATGTATTCCATCAAAATACACATTGAATACATCCCCACCTGCACAGTCAGATGTGAGGAAGAAAGAACAGAGCAAACAAAATATCAGAAGACCTTCTTGATTGGGAATAGCAGAGATTCATTAAAGGAACAAGGAACAAAAGAACCAGAACTGCTGGGAGATTAAAGTTGGTGAGATCAAGGTTACTTCGGTCTTTCTGCAGGTGTTCCCAACAGATCAGAAATGGAAATTAAATGAGAAAAAATATAGAAACTGTTCAATAATCACTCCAAAAACAATCAACCAAATGGTAAAAATAACCTTCTAGAAGCAGAACTCTTCACCAGTTCGAACATAACATTTTATAAAATAAGCCAGAGGCCTGTAGCATTTAAACTGTATCCTGTCTGTGAAAGTTGTGCAAATTCTTGCAGAGAAACCTAGATATTGCTTATTAAGTGCTTTCTTCAGTCTTCTGAAGTATATATTTCATCTTTGTGAATAGGAATATACTAGTATTTATTTTGACAAATGTTGCCTCACCTCCTCTTTTCTTCTCCATTTGTTGCCAGCATGAATTTCATCCTATTAGGATCTCAGAGGGTGGTATTGAATATGTCTTTCCATCAACACACTGAATGACTGCTTGGTGGCCCAGAAGAATTAATACAGCTTCAGTATCCCTAACTTCCAATCAGGGATTAATCTAGGTACAAGAAGACTTTGGTTTATTAAATGACATCTGTAGGGTTTTCATTGCCATAGAAACATTGAAAAAAAAAAATCCTGTCTTTACTGTGACTCATTCAACAATAAATACTCATTAAGTAGCTACTACAGAAAACCAGTGGTTCAGATACTAGGAAGACTCTCTCCCACTTGGGCCTATGGTAGGGGTTCTGAACCTTTTGCTGTGTGTCATGGCACCCTTTTTTGATCAGGTTAGGTGAAGTATATGGACCACTTTCTCAGAATTATGTTTTATTTTTCCAAATTATAATTGAAGGAAATGTTAAATCTCAATAAGAAGTTAGTGAAAATAAAGATGTAGTTTTTCTTATGCAAGTTCACAGACCCTCTGAAATCTGTATACTCCGTGACCCCACATTAAGGGTCTATGGTACCCAGTCCAGCCACAATTTCTACCCATAGTGGCTTTGTAACACCTTATATCAGCCTACAAATAATCTCATCATCTCTTCATTACAAGAATAATAAAAAATATGCATAAAGTGCTTTACAATTTACAAAGCCCTTTATATACATTATGAGCAATCTCACATTTGTCTAGGGGAAATAGTATGTATCTGGAGTCTTATGTATTGAAGGAAACAAACTGCAGATTATTTCTGGAATGATAGAATAAAGAAAAAGCAAGACAGACAAACAATTTTATATGAAAAGCAGAAAATTACAAAAACAATAGCTTCTGAATGGAACCACTGTGATATCAAAAGCAGCTGCTGTTTGCTTCTAATTGCTTTACTTAGTGTTATTCTGAATTGTCATAAAAAGGAGATGGGTGAAATAAAGCAGTGTTTGGGGAACATTTTTGCAGTAAGTTGTTATCTCTTACTGTATGCAGGATGGTGAGATAGCCTCCAAAACATAGCAAATAAGAAGGCCTAGATTTGAACTTGACCTGCATTAATCTAGCTTTTACTTTCAAATTATTTTATAAGGGCATTGGGAAATAGTGGTTTTGTGGGAAGTTTATCCAGAGATCTATAAACTACCAATCAAGATAAGTTTTAGATCTTGAAGAGGTAGCAAGACTAGATCAGAGAAACTTGGTGTCAGGAAGAAGTAGGTTTAAAATTTACCTTAGACAATAGGTCAATTAACCTTTCTGAATCTCAGTTCCCTCATCTGTAGAATTCACATAATAATAGCACCTACTCCACAGGATTCTCTGAGGATCAAAGGAGATGATGGGAGTTTTGTACATGCCTGGATCACCTAACATAAAGGCACCCTGCTTCTAGGAGGGGTCTCCCTCCCATTTTGTGCTTCCCAACTCATGAGTGGGAATGTTGTTCAATTGTTTCAATTGTGTTCGACTCTTCGTGACCCCATTTGGGGTTTTCTTGGCAAAGATATTAGAGGAGTTTGCCATTTCCTCTTCCAGCTCATTTTACAGATGAGAAAACTGAGACAAACAGGGTTAAGTGATTTTCCCAGGGCTATACAGCTACTAGATGTCTGAGGTCAAATTTGAATTCAGGAAACTAAGTCTTCCTGACTCCAGGCCCAGTGCTCTATCCACTATGCTACCTAGATGCCCATGGGTGGGAGTAGCCTCCTTTAACTGGCTATATAGCCAGAACAAGTTGTATCTTTACTACTATCAGCCTGAGACAGTTACACACGTCTTCCTGCTCAGTGTGAAGAGGAGGTGTTAGAAGAGAGGGGTACTTTGTTTCCTCATTCTCTTTTTTACCCTGTGGCTCTAAGAAATGGGTATGGGGTCTTTGTTACATTTCATTTGTCCTTCTCAGTTTCAGGTACAGTCAGTAATCCCATGAGTCCTGAAAATCCAAGCCATGATGATATTGGACCTAAGACTCCAGGGAGGATGTTACAGTCAGCCAGCCCAGTAGGGAAACCTTGAGAAGTCAGCATTCTTGGATTTTGAGCCTAAGGTGGGATTTGGAATTGAAATTGTAACTATGCTATATAGTAACAGAACTAAACCATAAACTTAATTCTGTTCCCCTTGCTAGAGACTGAGGTGGTATGAGGTAGGGGTAATTATGCTCCAACTGTTGATGAGTATGTTTGTATGTCATTATTATACCTTTGAAGTAAATATTTCTTTGTAAATGATAATCTCACTGTTAGTGGTTAAATGAATTTGAGGTACAGAGGACTCACCCCTACAATTAGGGGGATACAATCATAGAGGGCTAGAGCTAAAGGCAGTGTCTAAACACTCCCAAACCTTTTAAGTGTACTGGAGAACCCTAGGGAAGGGGCTAAATATAACAAAATTGGTCTACAGGAAGTGGGGGCCAGGGTGGTCACTGTTACTTATATCAAGTGCTTTGTAAACCTTAATATGCTATACAAAACATGGATTATCATTAAGTAAGCAAAATTTAACATTGCTCTGGTTACCCATCTTTATTGCATTATTCCCTGATCTTCCTGTTTTGTTTCTCCTGTTTGGTGGGGTGTGGGGGTGATGAGGATGAGAGCTAGACGGTAAAAAGGAAAAACCCTGGACTTTCCTGCATGGCCTAATCTCTGGAGCTCCCCTGAGGCTATAATCCCATCAGTTAGCCTTTCTTTGTGGCTACACCCAATCTCCCAATTTTCTGTACCCTTAACGGAGCCTAGACCTCTCTATCTCCCCCAGCCACTTCCCTTAATCCTTTCTAGTCTCCATTCTCCCTTGGCCACCCCTGGAGTTCTATTACCTCATAGACTACTTTGCCACTCCTAGATCTCTCCCATAGTCTTTCTGTATATAAGGTCCATCTCATCTCCATTAAGGTGCTAGGATTCCTAAAATCTAGCCACTGCTCAGATTCTTATAATCTAGCCACTGCTCAGATTTTCACAATCTAGCCAATAGCTCACAGACGCTCAGATTCCTTAAGACTTTGGCTAATATGGCGAATCTTCAATAAACCCTGTTTTTGGCTTTCAGCCAAAACAAAAAACAAGAAGGTTTGGGTCGAATTCTTTCAGGCAGGACCTGCATGTCGTGATTTTGGGATTCTAGCACCCCTAACCTCTACACCTCATCAGAGGAAGTATCCTCAGTAGGAAAAGTTCACATGTGATTTGATTTTGAACATTTAAATCCACTAGAAACAAATAATAATGCATCTGTCTAGCTCATTGTACTCCACCCTTGTCTGGTCTTTCCCCCTTGTTTTTCTATTACCAAGTCTATCAGTGTTCATTTAGTACTTACTATACGCAAATGTCCCCTTCTCTCCTCTGCCACTGCCAGCAGTCTAGTGCAGGGCCTTATCATCTCATGAATAGATTATTGCAATAACCTGCTATCTATATCCATGACTCTACCTGCTCTACTCCAAACCATTCTCCAACAACTAAGTGATTTTCCTAAAACACTTATCTTATCATGTTACCCTTCTACTCAGTACACTCTAGTGACTTCAGGAGCAAATACAAAATGCTCTGTTTGGCATCTCTCATTACCTAGCCCCCTCCTATCTGTCTAGTCCACTTACACCTTACTCCCCAACATATACTCTTCAATCCAGTGACACTGCGCACCATGCTGTTTCACGAACAAGACACTCCATCTCTCGGCTCTGGGCATTTTTTTTGACTAATGTTCTCCTTCCTCTGTTCTGTCTGCTGTCCTCCCTGGTTTCTTTTAAGTCCCAACAAAAATCTGCTTTCTATAGGAAGCCTTCTCTATTCCTTCTTAATTCCAATGTTTTCCCTCGTTTAATTATTTCCTATTTATCTTGTTCATATCTTCCATTTTATGTTTGTTTTCATGTTGTCTCTCCCCTTAGATTGTACCTTGGTCAAAAAGGCACCACAAAAAGGCACTTTGGAGTCAACTACGCTCCATCTCCTAGCTGAACTTTTCTCATAACCTGCTCCTGTTTGTCTTAAACTGACCTCCACGATGCAGGATTTATCATTATAATGTTTCCTAATCTCAACAAAATCTGACTTATTCTCAAGTCTCTGACTTTGTGTCTTTAAGTTTAATTTTGAACCAATCTATGCCTGTGCTAAAAACAAGCTTAAAGATCTTTAGTATTTTGTTATTATTATTTTGAATTTTAGTTCTGTAACTAATATGTTGCTTGTTCTTTTCTTGAATCCAGTGTCCTAAAACCAACTTAAAAAATAAAAAAAGATTCCAAGTCTGTTTATTTACTTAAGAAGGGACATGAGGGGAAATGAGTCTCAGTTTCCTCATCTCTCTAATGAGAGAAAATATATTTGTATTATCTATCCAGGTTCCTTCACTACCATAGTTTTCATTATCAGCTCTTTGAAGATGTTTCCCTGATACCTCATTTGGGCTCCAGTTTTACAACTCCAGCTACTTTCAAAATATTTTTACCTGGATATCCTGCCTGTGCCTCAAATTCAACATGTTTAAAATTAAACTTGTCCTCACTTCTTCAAATCTTGCCCAGTCTCCCAACTTCCTTCTATCTTTTTTATTTGGAACCACTGTCCTCCTTTTCCTTTCCTATACTCTCCCACCCCCACTGCTCCTAATCAATAGTAAAGTACAGTCATGTTCCTGCTTAGAACAGGATTTGAACTCAGAGCTTCCTAATTCCAAGTTGAGTACTCTATTTTCTTTATTGTCTAATATTTGTTAAGGGCCTGCAATGGGCAAAGAATTATGCTAGGGTCACTGAAGATACAAAGGCAAAAAGTAAACAGTTATGCCCTGAAGTAGCTTACATTCTAATTACATTATACTACATTTCAATATATAATAACAATAAAACAATTTTAAAATGATGTACTAATATTAACTGATCATTAATTAATACTATTGCTATTAATATTTTAATGGAGTTCAGAGCAAATAAAATATGAAGAAATGTAAATATCCAGATATAATCTGAGTTTTACTTTTTAGTGTTGTTACTGCTTAATCTCCCCCCGGCTAGTTCTCCTCAACCATTTCTTGAATGAAATTTTACAGACACACACACACACACACACACACACACAAGAATTATGTGATACATACATATACATATATCTATATTTCTATCTACATATATACACAGATATGTATATGTGTGTTTAATTTAAGAAAAGGCATTAACGTATATGCATGGATGTTCTGGGTCTGCTTCTAGCCCTTCAGGGCAGCTCTATGTGAAATGACTTGTGAGCTGCTTTTCCTTTTGTCCTCATCCTTCTCATTTTCATCTGACTGCTAAGTCACCCTCTGTCTCTTTTCTTAAAGAAGAAAAACTGACTCATGGAACAAGGCAAAAGACAGACGTGAGCAATGTTATAATGCACCATGCATCGAGCTGGTCGGTGCTAGTTGTCGTCAACTTCTAATGACAAGAGGCTAATTTTTTAGACAACTGGCTTCTCAATCATCCAAAGCCCCTCCCAGGCAGCTTGAAATTAGCATATGATTGGTTTTTCTGCAATACTTCAAGATGGCTGCCCCACAGATCTCCAACGAACTGTTTTTAAAGGCACCCCCACTTTACCTCACTTGTCAAATTAACTTTTAAAAAGATTTTTAAACAGAACATCAATAGGATTTTAAACTGAGTTACACAATGGTTTCTCTACATTTCTTAACTATAGTGAGATGGTTCTCCTAAGCTATTTCCCCTTCTTTTCTTAGGTTGATGGATAGTTTCTGGGGACAGCTAGGTGGCACAGTGGATAGAGCACCGGCCGTGGAGTCAGGAGGATCTAAGTTCAAATCCAGCCTCAGACACATACCAGCTGTGTGACCCTGGGCAAGTCACTTAACCCCATTGTCTAGCCAAAAAAAAAAAAAAAAGTTACTGAAAGCAGGGTGGGTCATTGATGTATAACGGGAGGTTGTGGAAGATAGCAGCACCTCTGCCACAAGGAAAGATTGCTGCTAAAGGTAGCTGAATGGCATTGGCAATTACATTTCTTCATTATTTCTCATCCCCTGACCGGAGCCTACTAATTGCTGCTGGCAATAGTGAGTTAGACATGTAGTGAGTTAGACAGCTGCACAGGATACACCCTTGCCTGTTGGCGTCTTAGTCACTAGGAATCACTGGAGACTTCTTGGCTACATTCTTGCAATCAGAATCCATAGGTCAAACCTGTGCCAGGTTTGTTTTCAGAATCATCCAGATGCCAGCCCTTCTCTCAGTAACAAACCGGGCTTTTAAGCCAGTACTAGGCGACTAGTTAGAAGTGCTAAAAGATAATGCTTTTGCCTCAGACTCTTTGTCATCAATGAATTGTCATTTTTTTCAGCCATGTTTCTTAAGCAGTTTAATAAATGGATCCAGCATTAGGCAGTGCTAAGAAGATGCTAGTGCTGGGTTCCTTTCAACTCAACAACATGATGGAGTGAACACAATTATCTGCACCTTGATTTGGTTACTCATAAGCCTGTCTCTTCTCCTAGTGCCTAACCCAAAGCTAAAGCATTGTAGATGCTCAAAAGGAGAGGCCAGTCAGTATAAACAGCATTAGACTTAAGGTGTCCTGACTCCACCACCTACTGATCACTCAGTACTTATTAAGTACTCAGTTTTTGTTTGCTTGTTTGTTTTGCAACCTTCAATGATGTGTTGCAGTTTCTATTATTTCTTTGCATAATCAAAAAGTAAAACAGATCATTAAGTTCAGGTTCCTTAATGATGTTTCTATAACTTCTGCTCACCTGATTGGTCTTGGATTACTGTGATAAAACCCTTTTCTGGACACAAGTATGCATGACTCAACCATTTATACAAAGTTTCTTTATTAATATATTATTGGTTGAGTTCATCCGGATGTTGCCCAAGAGTGGCTTTTTGATTCAATTCTTTTATCTTGGTATTTTCTTAGGATCCATTAAGAGGTGAACCAGTTTCATTTATATACCTGCAGCTAGACAGCACAGTGCATAAAGAACTGGGCCTGGTATTAGGAAGACCTGAGGTCAAATTTGAATTCAAACATTTACTAGCTATGTGACCCTAGTCAAGTCTCTTAATCTTTTTGATTCAGTTTCCTCACTTGTAAAATGGGGGTAATAATTGTGCATACCTCCCAGGGTTGTTCTGAAGATTAAATGAGATAACATTTGTAAAGCACTTAGCACAATACCATCACATTGTAGGCACTATGTAAGTTCTATTATTATTGGTATTTTATTCAACAAATTCAGTGGCCATGATTCTTACTGTCACAGCAGTCATCACAAAAACTATTGTGCGTAGGTCCTGAAATGTGTTTAGACTTTCCATCAAATATTGTTAAAGAATTCATTTGCTCATAATATTGGTAAGACAGCAAATTGGGATGGGGGGGCAGTTACATTGTTTTAGTATAGTTAGTCTAGGATTTGTACTATGAGAGAATTATGGAAATTATGGGAAACAAACTGACTTTATCTTGTAAAACTAAGTCCATTTTGAGACCTAAGTTTCATTTTCCTATAAATTTCATCTGCTTGATAGCCGTGGGAATTGAGTGACAGCCAGTTTCACATCCAAAAAAGTCTGCCTATTCACTCTCCCCTCTTCCAACTATCAAAATTCATTCATCCTTCTCCCGACTCAGAAAGTTCCTAATCTTTCCTCTAATTAGAAATCAGATTACCTAATATTATATCCTGATTTGTATCCTGTTGTTTCATTTTAATGCATAAAAATCTGTTTCCCCTTGTCTGCAGGGTCCAAAGCTAAATTGAAGAGGCCTGGTCCTGATTTGTTATGCAATTGGTATGAATTGTTTAATAAATTTATGTGCTTAGAAGCTCAAACCTTTGTTTCTTCAGTCATTTCAAACAATTCACATGCCACAGTTTTTGGTAAAGCCATCCAGGACAAGACAGGACTCAGATCCCTAGGATGGTTTTCAGAAACTTTGCAGAAGACTTTCCTGAAGGTTGGACTCCCCCCTCACTGTTTGTTGGGGAAAGCAAATCTTCCACATTACTTGTTGAAGAAGAATTGGGAAAGCTCCCACATTGCTGGGAAAGGTTAGCCTCAACACAGCTGGAGAAGGTAAGCCCCCCCCCATAGTTTAGAGCAGGTGTTTCCCTGGAAGTTTCTTTAAGTGAATAGGTTTAGGTAAACATCCTCAAAGTAGGAGAAGTCCCCTTAGGGAACTAAGCTAGAGTAAGCCTCCACATTGTTAAGGAAATTCCCTTGGGGAAATTATGGTATCTGGGAGTAGCATCCCAATGGGAAACCCCCTGGACAAACTTTTTTTGGCATGAGACCAGGGGAAGAATGCACTGTTAAATTGACACTCTCTTAGGAAAATTCCCATACTGTAGTGGAAGGGCTAACAAAAAATTTGAGGTCTCGAATTATGCTAAAATACATAAAAATACAAATGGATCCCAAAATTGGCCTGAAGAGGGGACTTTTAATTATAGAAAATTAAAGGCTTTGAGATTAAACTTTCAGTAGGAGACAAGGAAGCTAGTAAGTATAGATTTGTTTTATTTTCGTCTGTGTTTTTGTTTCTTCGCAAAAGGCTCAGAAAAAAATCATTGTCTTATGTTATGCTTACTGTTGTTTGTAATTCTGCTATCTTGAAAGATTTCTAAGGGGAAAATTCAGCTAGCCAGAAAGACTGCTAAAAATCTGCAGCCAAAGGTTTAGTATGCTGGGAAAAATTAATAAAGTTTTATCTGAAGTAGTTCTCCCCACTTTCTGTAATCTGATACCAAACTCTCTGTCCCAGTAAGTAGGACCAACCCCACATTAGGATTGCAGTGGGGGATCAGGTTAAAAAGGAGAAAAGGCTGTGCAAGATATTTCTCTCTGTCATTTCAGCCCAGGCCAGGATGGTGTTACAGATAAAGTCAGTAATCAAAGAAAGGAAAATTTGTTCCTGGTTTGTGGCACTATAAATGAGTTAAAGATTCCAAATTATGGTTTCTGCTAAAAACATCTTAGTAGATTTTGAAGGTTTAGAGATTAAGGAGAATGGAGATTTATCATTAAGGAGTTTGGAGATTAATCATTTCAAGACTGTGGGGGAGAACTCTTGGGACTTTAGGTAATTCTAGGAACTCATCCCCTTCTTTTTGTCCTGATAAGACACTTAGCAAAAGCTTAACTATGCTGAAATATCTTAGTGAGTTTTGGGGTATCTTTCTTTAGAATTTGTCTTAAGGAAAAATAAGAATTAAATTATGTAGAAGTTCCAAGGGTAAAAAGCACTTAAATCACATTTTCCCTGAAAACTAATAGATCTATTGTTTTAGTTTAACAAAGGAAGGCAGCTAGTTTGAAAGTGGTCCCAGAGTGAAGAAAAAAAAAAGATGTCAGTGATTAAAAACTGCCTCTTATTAACGCTTTCTATCATAAAAAGATAAAAGCTTGTTTAATTCAGGGAACAACTTAAAAATGAATAAAGTTTAATTAAGGAATTGAAAGGGTGATTGAATTCAAAGAGGGGTCAATGAAGAGGGACTGCCTACCCAATCCCTACTATTGCCTGGCTCCAGACCCTGTTCTGGATAATGGGGATAGATATTCACAATGACAGGAAAGGATGAAGTGACCATGAACCAACAATGACTTTTGGGAAGCATCAAGTAGAATTTTTAAAGCATTTTATAAGAGAATGAATTGTTTAGATAAATTAGAAGCAAGGTCAACAAAGAAAATCAGAAAGAAACCGTATATTTGTAAGCTCTTAAGAATCCCAAAATTGCAATTAATCAGGGTTATATAAAATTTTGCACAAAATTATAAAGGAGAAAAATTTATGGAATAAAGATTATATATTTGATATTTGACTTATAATTATGATTATAATATTAGATATTTTACATATGATACATAATTAGGAAATGCAGTATACTGCCCTGAAAGATCATTCTGGGAGATTATTTTCCAGTCTTTAGAATCTCATGAGCTCCAAAGCAAGGGAATATGAATACAAGACAGCCACTTGGAGTCACTCCCTATTTTCTATCCTCCTACACTTTTCACCACTTAAAATTGAAAATCCTTAGGGAAAGAGAGGGTGGAGTTAGATTATGAACACAAAAGGAATTGATGTAGCTCTTTGGCTGATTTTTGAAAGAAACTAAAATGAAAATTTTATGGAAAGGTGAAAGTGCTAATGTGAACCTTTGAAAATGAGTTAATTCTTAACTTGGAGTTCTAAATTTTAAAAAGCAGGTTCCTAATAGCCTTGGAAAATTGAGGTTTTTGATTTTGTGATTGAAAAGTCAATTTTTATATGGGGAGATCTGTCTTGTAGCTAAAGTATGAGGTGGTGAAATGTGTTCTTTTAATTGTGGTATCAAAAGGAAAAAATAAAGCTTGAAAAATACAGGGAAACCTCAGTTACAATACAGTTTCAGAAATTTATTAGCTGTGTGAACTTAAGCTCTTCTATCTGTTTATCTCAGTTTCCTGATCTATAAAGGGTAAAATAATAATGATACCCACCTGCTAGGGTTGTTGTGAGGATCAAAATGATATGCTGATTGTGAAGTGCCTACCACAGTGACTAGCACATGATAAGTACAATATAAATATTGACTGTCATTATTATTATTTCTTTAATTAAATGTAATTACTTCATACTTGATAACTCTATACAGAGCTTTAGATGTGATTAGTATAAAATGACAAAAGTGATTAAAAAATGATTTTGATGTAAGATAATTTGGAAATGCATTTGACTGAAATGGGCCCTAACTAGTATCTGACTAGTAATTAGTTTTATTTTATGTTTTAGAAGCATGATATTGTGTCAGAAATACTGTCAGACAAATAACTCTTTTATAATCTGGATACTGTTAGATCATGAATTGAGTTGTAAAAAGAATGTAATAAAAATAGATATTTTAAAACTGTTAAATATTGAATAGAACTTATTTTGTTTTAAAACTAACAATCATGATAATAATAATAACAGACTGTAGAAAAAGTTGCATAGGTCCTCCAAGATGAATTTATCTTTGAGGATCCTTGATGGTTATCTTCAGGCAGGATCATAAGATCTTATCAGCCCTAATGACCCCATGTTGCAAAATCTAAAGTGCTGAAGTTTGAGAACCTAAAACTGAGAGAATAGAATCCCCTCTCCCACTGCTTGTCAAAGGAGGCAGAATTTATAAGTTTACCATAATAGTAAGTTTTGATGTGAAAATTTTGGACTATCATTTATAAAAATTATGAAATATATAGGGAGGTTTAAAGATGTAATTTCAATAAATTAATATGAATCAACTATGAGATATTTACTATGTGTCTAAAACCCTAGAATATGGTTAGTTCTAATTTATAAGTAAAAGATAAATGAAATGTAACTGTTAGGGAAACAAAAAAGTTAATAATATTCAAGGACTAAGCTGTGATTAGCGAAATTTTTCTACTACAGCTAAAAACTCTTGGAACTATAATTAAATATTAATTTGAATTTTGATTACAAAGTGGTTGTCATGAAACCAATAGTAGAAAATGGCATGTGCTACAGTCTGAGAATTACTACAGGTGGATGTCTATCCCTGGCAAAAATTGAGAGAATGACCTTGGTATAGCCTAAGGCAAGATTTTCTTGACTCAGTTTCTCCATTGTGCTATTTCCTTTCTTTCTTTTCTAAAATTTTTTTAACATTTTTATTTAAAGTTATGAGTTCCAAATTCTATCCCTTCCTCCCTCTCTCCCATTCCCTCCCCATTCCCTGAGATGATAAGCAATCAGATATAGGTTATACATGTGCAATTAGGTAAAACATTTCCGTATTAGTCATTTTGTACAAAAAGACTCAAAAAAAAGTAGAAAATGGCATACTTCAGTCTGTATTCAGTAAATATCAGTTCTTTTTCTGGAGGTGGATAGTACACTTCATCATTAGTCCTTTGTAATTGTCTTGGATCATTATTGTATTGCTGAGAATAGCTAAGTCATTCACAGTTCTTCATCAAAAAATATTGTTGTTACTGTGTACAATGTTATCCTGGTTCTGTATACTTCACTATGCATCAGTTCATATAAGTCTTCCCAGGTTTTTCTTAAATCATCCTGCTTGTCATTTCTTATAGCACAGTGATATTCCACTACAATCATATACCACAGTTTATTTAGCCATTCCCCAAATGACTTGTATCCCTTTGATTTATAATTCTTAGCCACCGCAAAAAGAGTTGCTATAAATATTTTTGTACATATAGGTCCTTTTCCATTTTTTTGGATGTCTTTGGGATAAAGACGTAGCAGTGATATAACTTGATCAAAGGGTATGCACAGTTTTAAAGCCTTTTGGACATAGTTCCAAATTTCTCTACAGAATGGTTAGATCAGTTCACAACTCCATCAATGGTGCATTAGTGTCCCAGTTTTCCCACATCCCCTCTAACATCCAACGTTTTCCTTTTTTGTCAGATTAGCCACTCTGATAGGTGTGAAGTGGTACCTTAGAGTTGTTGTAATTTGCATTTCTCTAATCAAAAGTGATTTAGAACATTTTTTCATATGACTATAGATAGCTTCAATTTCTTTGTCTGAAAACTGCCTGTTCATATTCTATGATCATTTATCAATTGGGGAATTACTTCTATTTTTATAAATTTAACTCAGTTCTCTATATATTGAGAAATGAGGCCTTTATCAGGGATACTTGTTGCAAATTTCCCCCCTTCCCACTTTTCTGCTTTCCTTCTCATCTTGGTTTCATTGGTTTTGTTTGTGCAAAAAACTTTAAAATTTTATGTAATCAAAATAATCTATTTTACATTTTGTAATGCTCTGTCTTCTTTGGTGCTAAATTCTTCCCTTATCCATAAGTCTGACAAATGAACTATTCCACACTCTTAATTTACTTATGGTATCACCCTTTGGGTATAAATCATATACCCATTTTGACCTTATCTTGGTATACAGTTGTTGTTTGTCCTTCTTTCTTGAAGAGGACTATGGCAGGAAAGTAATGCCATGACTTGCAAGGATATTACATTTAAGTGAGGGAGGGCTGTGCAAAATTACCAGACTCATGTTCTCCTCTGGAACTGTCTGGGTCCAGTGGCAAGATATCAATCAGATGGCCCTGGATGTAATGGGAGACCTTGGCCTTTTTAAGTTGGGGATCTTTCCCATATTTCAATTTGACTGAGGCAGCATTCGGGTGATTATGGCTAGGTAAGAAATGAGATGAAAACAGAAACAATTGCTATTTACATTCACTCTGAGTCATCAGGGCCCAAACAATGACCACTAAGTGAGGCCTGGGTTGGGACTTATTAGGTTGGATTTGGCCAATCCATGAGAAAGAGAAAGAGAATGAGAGAGAGAGAGAAGGGGTGGAGAGAGAGAGAGAAGGGGTGGAGAGAGAGAGAGGAAGGAGAGAGGGGGGAAGGGAGGAGCTGCATTGCCCAATTGGCAACCCTTACTACTCAGAGGTTTTTGTTTGTCTTTTGTTCTCAGAGGACCATGGCATCAGGAAGGTGATGCCATTGACGAGGTCTAGAGGTTTAGGGGTACTGGGACCCCAAAATCACAACACGTGAGTCCTGCCTCAATTAATTCAACCCAAGCCTTCTTTCAGCCAGAGACAAGATTTATTAAAGATCCACCATATTGGCCAGACTCTTAAGGAGTCTGAACATTTGTGAGCGATTGGCTAGGTTCTTAAGAAATCTGAGCTTTTGGCTAGACTCTTAAGAATCTGAGCACCTTAATGGAAACAAGATGGACCTTATACAGAAAGACTGTGGGAGAAATCTAGGAAGGATCTTGATGGGAGTGACTGGGAGGTTGAGAATGGGGTCTAGATAGGGTCAAGGGTGAGAAGTAACCAGGAGCCATAAGGAGGTAAGATAATGGAGGGCTAGGCTAGATTAAGGGTAACTGAGAATTGGGAGATTGGGCATGGGGGATAATGAAAGGACAGTTGATAGGATTATAGCCTCAGAGGAATGCCAGAGACCTCCTTGATCAAGTGGGAGAATTCAAGGAGAATGTCTTAGACAAATGGGACCCAAATTCTTTTTGGGATAAGGGGAAAACATCTCAGCTTGGGCCTGTACTTCATCACCATGACATGCAAGTGAATTGGATTTAAGTGAGGAAGGGCTGTGCAAAATTGTCAGCCTCACTTTCTCCTCCAGAACCATCTGGGTCCCATGGCAAGATATAAATCAAGAGGACTGGAAATGGCCCTTGGTATACAGTGTGAGATGCTAGTCTATACCTAGTCTCTGCCATGCTATTTTCGAGTTTTCCCAGCAGTTTTTGTCAAATAATATATTTTGTTGCAAAAGCTTGGATCTTTAAGTTGATCATATACTAGATTACAATGGTCATTTACTATAAGATAATTTGTACTTAATCTATTCCACTGATCCACCACTCTATTTCTTAGCCAGTACCTGATGGTTTTGATAATTACTGCTTTATAATACAGTTTGAGATCTGGTATTGATGGGGATGGAATCTGAACCCCTAAAAGGAAAAGCTCTGGGCTTTCCCACATGGCCAAATCTCTGGCTTTCACCTGAGGCTATCATCCTATCAACTGGCCTTTCATTATCCCCTAAACCCAATCTCCCAATTATCTGTTACCCTTGGCATAGCCTAGCCCTCCCTTGTCTTACCTCCCTATGGCCCCTGGCCACTTCTCATCCTTAATCCTATCTAGGCTCCATTCTCCCTTGGCCTTGCGGTCCTGGTCCCTGTTACCTCACAGTGACTCCAGCTTACTGGTCACTCCTATTCAGATCCTCCTTAAACCCCTCCTCCAGTCACCCTAGACTACTTGGCCACTCCTAGATTCCTCCCACAGTCTTTCTGTATATAAGGCCATCTGGCCTCCATTAAGGTGCTCAGATTCTTAAGATCTGGCCTACCTGCATTAGCAGTACAAATGCTTAGATGTCTTAATAGTCTGGCCAATATGGCAGATTCTTTGAATCTCACCCACCCCAGATTGATGTTCTAATAAACCTTGTCTTTGGCTGAAAGAAGGCTTGGGTCAAATTCATCCAGGCAGGACCTGTGTGTCATGATTTTGGGATCCCAGCACCTCTAAACCTCAACAGTATAGCTAGACCACCTTCTTTTGCATTTTTTTCATTGATTCCCTTGATATCCTTGAGCTTTTGTTCTTCCAGATGAATTTTGTTCTTATTTTTTCTACCTCTATAAAATAATTTTTGGGGTATCATCCCATCAAAATCACCTTATATCCACACTCTCTGCCTAATTATATTCCTTCTAATTGCTTTTATAGTAATAAAGTTGTTAAGAGTTACAAATATTATCTTGTCCTATGGAAATATAAAGTTTAACCTTATTGGATTTCTTACGTTTTCTCTTTTTGTTTCTTTTTTAAAAAAACATTTTATGTTTCCCATGAGGCTTGTATTTGGAGTTCAGATTTTTTATTCAGCTCTGGTATTTTAATTAGAAATGCTTGAAATTCCTTTATATTGTTTTGTCTATTTTCCCACTGAAAGATTATATTCAGTTTTACTGGGTAGGTGATTCTTGATTGTAAGAGACCAGATTTGAACTCAGGAAGATGGGTCCTCCTGATTTCAGGCCCAGCACTTTGTCAACTGTGCCACCTAGCTGCCTTGGACTTAGGAAGACCTGAATTCAAATCTGGCCTCAGAGATTTACTGCCTATGTGACCCTAAGAAAGTCACTTAACCCCTCTGTGCCTCAATTTCCTCAACTCTAAAATAGAGATAATAAAAGCAAATACCTCTTAAAGTTGTTAAGAGAATCAACTGAGATATTTGTAAAGTTGTTGGTACATAGTAGGTGCTTATTAAATGTCTGTTTCCTTTCTTCCTATAACTGGAAGATCCATTATTTTTTCTTTGAAAAAAATTTTCATCAATTTCATCAGTTTTTCTAATGTGCTTTGTTTTTATACTTTATTTAACTTTTTAATGTCCATTTCATGACCATTTCATGATTTACACATATTAGTGGTCATCATCATCTGTACTTAAACATTTACAATAGGTTTATTATTTGAATTTCTGGTTTATTGCACTGTATTTTATCTTCTTATGGTATTAGATAATGAAGGAGTGGCTGTTACTCCACAGTCTTCTTCCTTGTCAGGATGAGTTGTTGTTGTTAAGTCATCTTTTAGTTGTGTCTGAATTTTTGTGACCCCATTTGAGGTTCTTTTGGCAGACATGCTGGAATAGTTTGACATTTCCTTCTCAAGCTCACTTTACAGATGAGGAACTGAGGCAAACAGGGTTAAATGACTTGCCCACAGTCACGGACCTACTAAGTGTTTGAGACTAGATTTGAAGTCAGGAAAATGAGTCTTCCTGACTCCAGGCCCAGTGCTCTATCCCCTGTGCCACTGGGTAGGAGCACCCTATAACCCTATGCAACCCTCTCTATTTCTTTGGCTATTAGGAACAGTTGCATTACGCTGACCCAAGTGCTACTCACCAAAATATCAAAAATTCAAGCAAGGAAGCCTAAATTCATTAACAGATAAACAACCATAGAGAATGATAAGGACAGGGAAAATGGAGTAAAACATCAAAAAGAAAACAAAAAACATTGACTAAATATTGAGGTATGATAGAAAATGAACCAGTATTATTGGATGAAAGAGTGAATCCTATGTACAGTCTAAAGATCATGCAACAAGAAATTCAATAATGGTACAAAATAGAAATACTACTTATAAAAGAAGAAATTAGGAATAATTTTAGATCTGAAATCAGAACTGTTAATGTGGAATTAGGAAAAAAAACACAAATGCCAGAGTAGAAAAATTGAGTAAATAATTGCAACTCACTTCAAATAAGTAGAACCCAGGAGAGAGGCTATAACAGATTTGGAACACAAAAATTGAGAACTGAAGGAAAATATGGCAGAAAAGAAGGGAAATTAATGAAGTATTATTTTGGTAGGGACCTATGATTTTACCCATGTGAGGCACTCCTGCTGTCTATACTTCCTTCACTGATGCAGATCAGCAAGTCTTCTTAAAGAGTTGCTAGGGGCTGAAAGATTAGATATTACAAAGGTAATGTAACCCGTAAGTACCAGATATATAACTCGACCTTAGGTCTTTCTAACACTAAGACCTCACTTCTTTTTATTTTGCTACATTTTATCTCATGAGACATCTGAAATGATACCTACAGTATAGTAGGAGCTTAATTTTAAAAATTGTCCGTTTACTCTTTAAAAATAGATTGATTGAAGTCTGGTTTCAAATTTGATCTAGTTTGATATCTAACAGGCAATACTATTACCAAAGTAGAGAGCGAGAAGAGTGGAAATAAAATTTATGGTCATAAAAGCTTTCATCTTTCTGTTGGAGTGCAAATAATGAGCAAATAATAGCACCCCCACTCCTCCAAGTCCATTCTTATATTTATAATTCAGACAAAGAGTTATAGTAATATTAGTTGAGATAAAGGCACTTTCTTAGAAAGATCATTGAACTAGGAATCATGAGACTCAGATCTAATCCAAGATTGGCTACCCATATAAATAAATGTATGATCTTTGTCAGTTTATTTAATATTTTTACTCACATTACCCTTATCCATATAATTAGGGGCTTGGACTAGATGTTCTCTAAAGTTCGTTTTTGTTCTAAATCGTGCAATCCCATGAAATAATGGCATATGAAATATAGATTTTTTTTAAATAAAGACTACAGTTAAACAAAGACTACTTTTAATAAAGACTACAGTTCTTGGGCCTCAAAGGGATTAGAAAATTGGCATCAGGAAACATGAATCATTTGCCTTAACACTTAGACAGAATCAGTATCATACTTTTTTTTTTTTACTTCAGCTGAAAAACAACAGATTCTGCTCCAGCCGTTCATTTTAATTCTGTGTGTCTGTCTGAAATCAGATCTGAAATTTAGATCTGAAATCAGAACTGTTAATGTGGAATTAGGAAAAAAAACACAAATGCCAGAGTAGAAAAATTGAGTAAATGTTGTAAACATTTAGAGAACATATTTAGAGAACATCTAGTCCAAGCCCCTAATTATATGTAAAATGTTGTAAACAACATGTTGATTTTTGGTATCTAATCCGTTCTGCTATCTGCTTCCATTTTGTGGGTGAATTCATTCCATTCACATTCACAGTTATGATTACTAACTGTACACTTCTCTCTGTCTTAATTTCTTTTATTTGTCCTCTCTTCCTCTCTTTCTCTCTCTCTCTCTCACTCTCTCCCAAATTAAAAAAAAATGGATATTCAATAAATTGCCAGACTTTCAGGATTTTGTTGCAAAACAACCTGAACTTAATAGAAAATGTGATATACAAAACCCAACAGAAATATAAGGTCAACGTCAAAGACTAATTACAAGGGACTCAATAGGACAGACTGTTTACTTTTTATACAAGGAAATGTAAACTGTGTGTCCAAGATTGTAAGTACTAATTGGGTAGTTTAAAAGAAAGATTGGAGTAGAGCTCAGTATGATATGATTCTAAAAAGTAATACTGTCTAAGAAAAGGTAAAAAAAATCATATGCAAATGAGGTATGAGAGGAAGAATTGATACAGAGGAATTAGATGAAGGAGGAGGGTTGGTAGTTCTGGAACTCTGCTCTCATCAAGAATGGGTTAAAGAGGGAACAATACATATAAAATTCAGAAAGAAAGAAAGCAAAGGGGATTGGGAGTGGGGAGAGGATAAGAGATGGATTTTTAGAGGGAACCCTACAGATCTGGGTTAAAGAAAGAACAATATATACACTTAAAAGGAAATAAAAGTCTTCTAAATTTACAAAGAAAGAAGAGGGTGAAGGAATAGAATAAGATGGGTATAGAAGGGTGTCTAGATTAATGGGAATGGGATAAAGAGGGAATAACATATATTTGGAAGGCTATAAAAGTCTTCTAAATTCAAATAAAAACAAGAGGGTAAGGGGAAAGGGTAGTGGGGGAGGATAAGGGAGGGACATTTGGGGGGGTTAGGTAATAGGAGGGCAAGGTAGGGCATAGAAGTAAAGTATAGGAGTCAGGAGGGAAAGGAAATGAGAGATATACACAAACATAAAATAAAGATCAGGAATAGAATTTATTAGGAAATAAAAAAGCAGAAGTAGTAATCAAAAATTAAACAGTCCCTGACCACAAGGAGTTCACAATGTAATGGAAAAAATAACATATACACATATAAGCATTTAAAAAGGAAATGTAGGGTATGTGTATGTGCTGTTTTGTTTTATCCACGTAAGGTATGTGTGTACACATGAGTCTACTTCAAAATGGCTTCCTGGGAGGGAAGAATAGATAACTCTAGAGTCTCTTTCCCCTTCCCCAACTTCTCCAAGGGACATTTTGATTCCTTCCAGGGGGAGAAGAAGGAGGTTTGGGTCAGAAGCTACCCATTCTGCTCTCCTCAGAGAGAGAGGGCACCAGACTACCAACTGTGTATATGGATCTATTCTCTTAAATATTGTAAGTCTAGGAGAAATAATGTATAGGTTCAAGCTGAGCTCCTGATCACTATTCCTTAACAAAAAAGGAATGCCCCAAGATATTTACCCAAAGCTTGACTCCCTCTCACCAAATGCAAGTTCCACAATAAAAACACATAGCAACTGGCAAATATGTTCATATATCCAAACAGAGAGAAAACAGATATCAGAGAAATATACATATGCAACTACAGACCAGACAACACATAGAGTGAAAGAGCTCTCCCTTTGGGCGTGAGATAATTCAACCATGAGAAAGTCCCAGTTCTTATACAAGGGAAAATTCCCTGACAATTCCAGTGTTGCAAGATGGGAACAGGGGCAGGATAGACAGTGGCAGCTCTCTCTACATCAGCTTATTTTCAAGAGTCTTTCTTTTCAGGCAACTGAAGAGAGTTTGGAACCATGCTCCTTCTTTCTCAAAGCTGGAAGTCAGAAACCCAAGATGTTTCTTCTCTCTACTTCTCACCAACCCTACCCATTGTGCAAATGTGGAACACTGAATAAACAATCTCAACCAGTAAGCACAGTTTAATGTAAATGGACCTTTGAGTCGTGGATTAGATAAATAGGAAATGATTGTGGGAGGGGGAAGGAGTAACTAACAAGTAGAGAGATGAGAAATAGCTTTATATAGGAAGTACCATTTGATCTGAGCTTTGAAAGGAGATAAGTAGGTTCTAGCATGGGGAATAGGCTATGCAATGGCACATATTTCTAACCTACAAATAAAAACTGAGATTAAGGGGGGAGGCAAGAGAAGAAAGGAAGAAAAGCAAGAGATGGAGGAAGATATAAAATACTAGAGTGAGGAGAGATACAGAATGGTTAGTCACGGCACATTTATGTGTGCAGAGTGTTCCTTTGAGGTATGTGAAGTACTACGTAAGTTTCACTGAGGGTCTTCCTTGCCCTTAAATTTTTACCCTATAAATCTGGCTAAAATCAACATTATAACCTACTCTGATCCATGTAACAAGAGAAACAAGAGAAAGATAACATCAATCTAATTTTTCTTTCTGGCTATTGCACTTAACATTTCTTCCTAAGCATCTCTTAACAGAAGTTAAAATGAGCCATCACTGGGGAATGGGGAGAGGGAACATTATTTTAAATCACAAGATAATTTCACCTATCATGGACGTTTCATCAGAAATACTGATGGACATTCTGTACATAAACAATGTGAAAATGACCTCTTAGCCTTGGCAAGCTAGAGTTTAACTTTCAACTGCTAAATGGCTCTAAGATCACCAGGAAGCTACAGAATCGATAGGTTAAATCCCTGGCTTAGTAAGACAGCTTTGAACTCCAGATCAGTATCCTGAGTTTGAATATCACCAAGGTGGGTCATTTGCTATTTACTGCAAGACCAACTAAGACAATTCTATGTCTTAACCTCATTCCATAAATTTAACCCGCCAATACAATATTTCTATTAATACTGCCTATTAATTATATTTTTAAATGAGACTTCAGAAGCTACAGTATGCCTTAAATAGCCTGGTTGCCAATCATCCTTTCCTGATCCCACAAAATGCCCCTGAAATAGACCACTGCCCACAACCTGGTAGACTAGGGTTAATGATAGCTGTGACAATCACTTGTGGTAAAACTCTAATTAGCACACCAGTGTTGCTCTGCTCTCCTTGTTCAGTCACAGTGTGCTACTTGCTCCAAAAAAGGTATTTTAGCAGCAATGATACAGGCTGTTCCTTTTTTTTCTTGAAAGGTGAAAACAAAATGAAAAAAAAAAACCTATATATGGATTTTGCAGCACAGACTGTATTACATTTAGATGACAGGAGAGTTTGACTGATTTGGCTGATACTCATTGTAAAAAGTAAATTACCAATGGACTAGAATGATAAGTGATCAAGTTAATGAAGTTGGAGATTCCTGTTGGTATAATTCAACTTTGTCAATTCTCTGCCTGTAAGAGAATAAGCCTTCACTTCTCTTACTATTAATGAGAACCATCCATATTGACATGGCTGAGACAAAATATTGTAAACCTCTAGAACAGGAAAATTCAATAGGCTAGTTGTATGGGGATGGGGAAGAGGTGGGGGAGGTGTACGTTATTGAGTTGTCAAGGAGAAGTGAAAGGATTGACAACTTGAACTGAAAAGATACGATAAATCATCGGGTTCAGAGTATGTCTGTTTTCTCTGTTGTACAAATGTTGGAAGCATTCTTTCAGAGAGAAAACAGGAATTTATGGGAAATGTAAAAGAGGTCATATGCTCAGGAACAGGAAAAGATGGCTAGCTATTAGAGGTAACTGATGTTTTGCAGACAAGTTAGAGATGATAAAGCCTTTCATCTTTCTAGCCCTATGGCTAAGCCAAAAGGCTAGACTAGGCCCACTGTCAGCAAACAAACAAATAAGCAAACAAAAACAAAAACAAAACCCTAAACTTTACTAACAATCAACAAGCGACCATGCTTTAAATAAATGATCTAGGTTTGTTCAAAGGGATAAATTGATGGGTCAGGGAGAGGGAAGGGATATATTGAGAAATAAAAGTGATTCATTAAAAAAAAAAAGCAACTGTCCAGGACAGAAATTAAAGAATTAGAGGGAAGGGTAGGGCTTCTAAGGACAGGAGTCTTAAAGGCATCAAGGAAGAGCAAAGGATATGTCATCAAGGTCAGTGTACAATGACCCAAAGCCCAGAGAATGACTATTTAGGATCAGATTGGTAAGGACTTTCTCTTTTTCCATTTAGGCAACCGGATGCTTGAGCAGAATTTCATAAAACAAAGAGCTTTAAGAATGTCCAGAGAGAAGAAAGGCAACTGGAAGGTCTACTGAGGATGTTCTGAAGCCAAGAGAATGAATGCTTGTGATGAAGGTAGAAGTACCTTCAAGTAGGAGCCTTTACCTAGAGTTAAGACTAGAAAGCAGAGTTCAGACATGACTGAGAATGCTTCAAGACATAAATATTATTGTTATTGTTTGGTTGTTTCCTACTCTTTGTGACCCCATTTGGGGTTTTCTTGGCAAAGACACTGGAGGAGTTTGCCATTTCCTTCTTCAGATCATTTTACAGATGAGGAAACTGAGGCAAACAGAATTAAGTGACTTGCCCAGGGTCACATAGCTAGTAAGTGTCTAGGGCCAATGTGAATCTTTCTGGGAGGATGAATCTTTCTGATTCCCGGACCTACATTATATCCATTGCACCATCTAGCTGCCCACAACATAAATATAGTCTCTGTCTGAAGCTGTCTTATACTAGGAGCCTGAGTAGCTTGGTTTATTTAACAAGCAAGACAAGATTGAGTTAAGAAATGGGAGGGGGTCTTGGTGTCCTATAAATTGTGCTAGCCAAGTCAATCTGTATGTAGACTTTACTTACTTTAGAATATACAACAACCTGTTCTCCGTAAACTTATTTCTATACTTTTGAATTTTGTTTAAGTCTTTCCTGTCTCAGCAAGAGCACTTTTAGGGATGTATCCCAGAGAAATCATACAAATGGAAAAAGTACCCACATGTACAAAAATATTTATAGAACCTCTTTTTGTAGTGGCAAAGAATTGGAAATTGAAAGGATGTCCATCAATTGGGGAATGGCTGAACAAGTTGTGGTATATGAATGTAATGAAATACTATTGTGCTATAAGAAATGATGAGCAGGAAGACTTCAGAAAAACCTGGAAAGACTTCTATGGTGTGATGTGGAATGAAGTGAGCAGAACCAGAACATTGTACACAGTAACAGCCACATTGTGCAATGACTAATATTGATGGACTTAACCCTTCTCAGCAGTATAAGGATCTAAGACATCTCCAAAGGCCTCATGATAGAAAATGCTATCCACATCCAAAGAAAGAACTATGGAGTTTGAAAGCAGATCAAAGCATACCATTTGCTATTTTTTTTTTCCTCTCTTGTGTTTTGTATCCTCTTTCTGAAGATTCCTCCTATTGGCTCTACTTCTTACTTACAACATTCCTAATGTGCAAATATGTTTAGTAGGAATGTATATGTATAGTCTATATCAGATTGCGTACCATTGTGGGGAGGGAGGGGGAGAAGGAAGGGGAGAAAAATTTGAAGTTCAGAAGCTTATGGAAGTGATTGTTGATAATTCAAAATAAATTAATTTAACAAAAGAATAAATAATAAAGACCTTTTGAAATAAAAAGTTTTTCCTGTCTCCTTGTGAAGATCCAATTGAAAAGTTCCAAAGTTATCTCAATTGAACTAATTTAATGGTTATTAACCTTTTTGCATCATGGCCCCCTTTACCAGTCTGGTAAAACCCAAGAACTATTCTCAGAATAATGGTTTAAATATATAAATAAAATCATAGGATTACAAAGAAAACTAATCATATTAAAATACAAATAGAAATGAAATTCCAATGACCAAAACATATTTTAAAAAAATTCATGGATCCCAGGTTATGAACTTATAAATTAAATGGAAGGATGGATTTATCCACACTTAAACCTAAATCAACCTTGTATAGAATAGATGAAGATGAAACTAATAATCCTGGGGGGAGAGAAAGACAACTATCTGGCCCATTCTCTATCCTTGTTGTTACATCCAAGGTATATGTATGTATGTATGCATGTATGTATGCAGACATACATACATGCATACATACATACATACATAATGCACACACATATACAGATATAGATATAGATTCCAGGCTGCCTGGATCTCAAAGCTCTCTCTGTATGTCACATCCTGCAGGCAGAGTCCCTTCACAGCCACCTTTGTTTATTGAATTTCATCTCTAAGCCAGTTAAAATACTCTCTGCAGCTGTAAAAGTTTTTCTTGGAGCTCCAGGGCAGCCCATGTAAAAAGATACAAATCTGCAAAAGGCAAGTGCATGAATTGCTTACTGTTAATCATAATTCAGTTTTTCCAGTCGAAGCACTAGAATAACCCTAAGATGGTTTTGTGTAATTGTGAAGATATTGTATTCCCTTGTTGAACTCTTTGTGAATGCTGATTCAGCCAGTTCTGCATCCTCTTCATAAACACCTGTCATAGCAGCTGACTATTGGAGCTCAGTGGGGAGGAGTGACTACTGTTGGTCTCTCTGACTCAAAAGGCCAACTTGTGAAGCACAAAATCCCAAGGCTCTTGACCTCGCTAATTCCTGCTCTTTGATCCTTCTGTCTTCATCCCTTCTTGTTACTGACATGCCACTTTTCATCTGGACACTGATTTCAACTTTAGGACTGGTTTTGTTGTCCCTTGAGCATATCTCCCTTCCCCCCCACCTTTCTTTTCCTTCCTCCCCTATCTCTTCTTCTGCCTTGTATCTCTCCCCTTCTTCCCACTTCTGACACTTATTACCTGTGTAACTTTGGGCAAGTCACATAACCCTCTTCCCCTTCACTTTACTCATCTGGAAAAAAAAGAGAGAGAGAGTTGGATTAAGTGACCTCTGAGGCACCTTCCAGCTCTAAATCTATAACCCAATGATCTTTTACTGAATTATCATTCCTTTCCTGACATCTCATACTTGTTGTCTTCCAAGGCTCTGTCCTAGACCCTTCTTCCCCTCTCCTTCTCTCTTCTCCATCTCCTTTCCATTTTCTCTCTCCCTCTCATCTCACATAAGTTCAATTGTCATTACTCTAAAAATGACTCCTTAGCCTCATTCTTCAGTTCTAATACATCTCAAACTAACGATTAGACATTTCCAGTTCGATGGAGCATAGGTATTTGGAGCAAACTTAAAATGTCCAATGCAGAATTCATTAGTTTTGGGGTTTTTTCCCCACAAAACACATCTCTTTTCCAACCTTCCTATTTCTGTCAAAAGAATCACTACTCTTTCTTTCACTTAGATCCACCACCTCATTAACTCTTTCATTCTCCCTCACTCCTCATACCCACTCAGTTGACAATTCCTGTCAATTCTCTCTCCAGAACACCTCTCACATTTGTCCCTGAAGAGGATTCACACCAGAAACACACTAATTCAGGTCCTCTTCATCTCTTTCCTGGCCTATTATAATAACTTCTAATTGGACTCTCTGTACCTAGGCTCTTCCCTCTTCAATACATCATCTACCCAGCTTGAGAAACTCCTTTGGTTGCTTTTTGCCTCTTGGATCAAATTCAAATTCCAGTCCGGCTTTTAAAGCTCTTCATAATCTGGCTCCAGACTACCTTTTGATTATCCTCTTCACATACTCTATGTATCAGTCAAACCAACTTAATTGCTGTCCCTTATACATGACACCAAATCATTGGATCATAGATTTAGCCATAGAAGGGATAATAGGGGTCACTCAGTTCACCCTTTTCGTTTTACAGAGGAGGAAATCGAGTTCCAAGGAAATTAATAGACTTGCCCAAGGTTACACAGAATTAGCAGAGGTGTGAGACATTTTAATCCACTCTCTTCAACTCCAAATATATTTTTATTTACTTATGCATGTAAATGCTACTCCTCCCTCCCCACAGTAGAATGTAAGCCCTTTCATTTTTGTCTTTGTATTACAAGCACTTAGCATAGCATTTGGTATGCAGTAGCAATTTAATAAATGCTCATTGGATGAATGAATGAATGTTTAATTGACTTGAAATATTTTAATTTTATAATTAAGAAGAACTTTTTGAGTTTTGTGTGGAGCAAGAAGATTAATAATAGGATAGGATCATGGCTTGAAACAAGTGGTGTGCTAGTAATTGACAATAGAGAAAATAAAACTATTTGAATTCTATTTTACTTGTCTTCTGTATCAAGGAAGGATTTTCATACTGTTTTTAAAAGGGAATATATGCCTAATATTTATGAAAAGACTGTGAGAAGATCTATCTGTGTAAAAATCATTTCAGGATTTGAAACCCAGACAAAATATATTATCCAATATTGGCAGAACTTGCTGTTGTAAGTGTTAAACTGCTGTTAGTAATATTTTTTTAATAAAATCTACATAAGAGGAGAGTTTTTGAATCCCAGAAGACTGGAGATAGGTAGACACCATGATTTTTTTTAAAGCAGGAAATTTGTTGAGTCTGAAATTTATTGATCACTGAGAACCAGCCTAGGTTCACTAAGACAAAGTCATGCCAAAATTAACCCCATTTCCTTTTTTTTTTTTTTTTTTTTTTTGGTTAGAATTACGGACCAGTTAGTAGATTAGTATACTTCTATCGATTTCTCCATCTGGATTTCTTCAAGCCATTTGGCAAAGCCTTTCATGACTTCCTGTTGAGAAAAGGGAGGAACATCATCTATAGTTTAGGTTACTTGATAACTTGTTGAAGAACTGTACCTAAAGAGTATTGATCAATGGCTTCACGTCATCCTAAAGAGATTTATTCACATGTTATGGGGCATATTCAAAACTTATCCTGTTCCAAGTTTTTTATTTCTGATGGGTGAAGACAAAGAAAGCATATTTATCAAATACTCTAATGCCACAAATCTGAGAACTAAAACTAATATGGTGGAAATCACATTGTCCTGGAATTCAGTTAATATGGATTATAGTCCTTGTTTTGATATTAGTTAGCCA
This sequence comes from Vombatus ursinus, assembly GCF_900497805.2. Taxonomy (NCBI): domain Eukaryota; kingdom Metazoa; phylum Chordata; class Mammalia; order Diprotodontia; family Vombatidae; genus Vombatus; species Vombatus ursinus. The sequence goes on along the minus strand of NW_020954590.1, from coordinate 44,313,730 downwards.
TATGACCTGGAACAACTCACTCAACTTCTCAGGACCTACAAAGTGAAGAATGTTAGACTAGGTGATACATAAATTCCCTTTTAGCTCTAAAAGTCTGAATAGAATCAGGATCCTGAGACATCTTGGCTGGTTGGACTCATTGACTGTACCTAATTAGATGGAATTATTAAATATATGTTTTAATTTAAACCCCAAGTCATTAATCTGAATTGATATCTCAATTATAAAAGTGTAAGTTCTGTGATGGGTAAGATGTGATTAAACAGGAGTTCCTGTGAAATGGACCTAGAGGTTTATGTTGACCACAAGCTCAATATGATCAAAGAAATCTGGTGACAGGCTGCTGGCCATGTCCAAAAATAAGTATTCCAAAATCCAATATTTTTAATAAATTAAATTGTTACAGCAATGATTTTTACAGTGAGATATGTGCTCTAGATCCTTGTTGAGAAATGTGGGCCTCATTGAGTGTATGTACTAACTCCTGATTGGTCACTAGCAATTGTCTTGGATCAAAGATTATTGGCTATGGCTAAAAGGGAGTTGCCTATTCAATGGATTACAAGAAGGGAGAAAAACCATCTCATTCTCTCTTTAGGGATTCTTCTAGTCAAGTATCTTTGATGCATGCTCCACCAATTAGGAGTAGCGATATCATATCTCAACAAGTAAGATGACATTCAGCAAAAAACCAGGGAACATATTCCCCTCGAGGGATAACCCATTACAGAATGGTTTTCTTTTTCTTCCTATGTCACATCCTCCACACCCAATGTCTTTTTGAAAAACACCCCTTTGTGGTCCCCCTGTGTTCTCCCTTAGCCTACCTGTACACCAATTTTGATACTTCAATGGACCTATGAACCCCTTATTATGAATGCTCCTTCCACTGGTGAAGATTTCAATTTTGTCATATCATCCCATCCTGTGGGATTTATTCCTGCAAATTTTCTGTAGGAGATCCATTAAGTGTAATGGAGGACTTTCCCTGGTCCATTTAATATTTGGTGTATACCAGTGCCAGTGGAGCACACAGATTTTCCACATCTTCCTCTCTCTAGATGATACACCCACCTCCGTTTCCAATCACATACGCTCTTGCTTGGTGATGTCTTTTGCCACTGTTTGAACATCATTCATTCACTCAATAAGCTTTTATTCAACTTGCTTTTCCTAAGTAATACATTTCAGAAGCTGTTAGCTACTAGAGATATAACAGGGAAGGCGGGTGACTATTCATCTTTCAGTTAGTTTCTGGGCCATATGAAATTCCATTTCTTCCCAGAAGTTCTATGATTTGCAGCCGTTTGGTATTACTGAGAGAATACTGGTCTGCAAAAGTTGGTTTTTTGCTGACCTGAGCAGATGTAAATCACTGAAAGTACTATTCAACACTCCAAGTACAGTTCAGCCTGATCCTCTTCTATACAACTCAGGACCCAGATCATCATCCATCAGCAGTGCCTGTTCAAGAGACACATACTGGTGTACCAACTTAATGGGCTGCCCATGCAACTGCATGCCACAATCTAGTCAATGTGCCTAGCTACATACAGCCAACGAAAAGAGAAAACAAAAACAGAACATTTAAACAAAATTCTTTATGTGTTTCAGTGCCCTATGTTCTTCATGCCCAATCCTTTGGGTATTCCATCGCTTTGAATATCTGACTAAATCACTTGAAATGTCAAACACTGACTTGGCATGAAGTCAGTTACTGATAGATATGAATATTAGCCTTTTTCAGACCATGCAGAAGAAGAATGATACATTGTCTTCCTAGATGGTTAATGTGTCTTTCAGGTACTGAACTTAGATCAGATAGCAACTTTTGTAGTAGATATAATAATGGAATTAAAGTAGAGACTACATTATATCCATGTCTTTTATCTCTCCTCTTTTTTAAACCTCTATCCTCTCTTAATTCGCAGCTTCTCAAAGGCAATGATATAGTGGAAAGAATATTAGTCCTGAAGTCAAGAGATCTAAATTCAAACCCTGTACCTGACTCTTATAGCTATATAACTACAGGCAAATCATTTGACCTCTCTAAGCCCCCAGTATCCTCAAAAATGGAAATAGTATTTAGTTGCATTACTCTACAGGGCTATTGTAAGCAAGATGCTTTGTGAACTTTAAGCACCATATCAATAAAATAAATGAATTACTATTACTCACTTTTGCTTTCCCATAATAGCTAATAGCTGGTTTGTAGGAAGCGCCTTAAAGTTTGTAAAATGTTTCACGTTCATTACACCATTTGATCTTCACAAATAAGTCTATATAATACGCATTTCTTGAGTGTGAGTGCGTGTGTGTGTGTGTGTGTGTGTGTGTGGTCTAGGCCTGTAATTCATAAGCATAGTGAATGCCCTGTGTAGAAATTCTCTCTGCCAATGCAGATTAATAACTCATCTTTAACAGGGAGAGCTAGGTAGTATAGTGGATAGACTGCTGGACCTGAGTTAGAGTCCAGAAACTTACTAGAAGTATGACCTTGGGCAAGTAATTTAACCTCTGTTTGCCTCAGTTTCCTCAACTGTAAAATGGGAACAATAATTGCACCTACTTCCCAGGGGTGTTGTATAGAACAAATGAGATAATAATTGTAAAGCTCTTAGCACAGTGCCTGGCACAGAATAAGCACTATTTAAATGGCAGTTATTATTATTAATGCATAATCCTAGTGACCTAAAGCACTCATAGTTCAAATGAATTGTCCACATTTGCACAGGTACTACGTGTCAGAGTTGAAACTTTAACCCAGATCTGATTCCAAAGACAGCTAGCTATCCACTGTGGCACATTACAGACACTATTATTCCTGTGTTCTAGATAAGGACATTAAGTCACTTGCCCGTGGTCATGCAACTGGTAAAGATTAGAAGTTGAATTTGAATTCAGGTCATCCTGATTCCAAGTTTAGTACTCCTTCTGTCACTCTCACAATGCCTCCTTGCACATCATAGGAATTTAGTTTATATTTGTCATTTTAAATTAGATGATAATTTTCTGAACAGGTCAACTTCATTAAACATGGGTTCCTTATATGCAAGCTTGCATTGAAGCAATAATTAAAGCACAATGGAGACCCTATTGTTACCTCTGAGATCTCAATGATCCCATTGAATCTCCCCTTCAGGGCTCCACAAGGATAGCCTTTATAGGAATGACATTTTCAAATAGTTATGGCGGTTAATGATTTTTTTTTCTTATTGCTCTTCCAATAATTACACGGGGTACTGATTACTCTCTAGAGGTTTTCCTACAGCTGAAAACCAAACTTTAGATCTGAGAAATGAGAAGCCGCAACTGGATGTTTGCTTCAGGTTGATGATATTTACAGGGATAAAAAGGGGAATCCTTTCTCTTACCTGGTTCCTGAGCAAGAAGGAATTGGATGTGATTGCTGTTGTTGCTATTCAGATGTTTCAGTCATGTCCTACTCTTTGTGACCCCTCATAGGATTTTCTTGGCAAAGATATTGAAGTAGTTTGGCATTTCCTTCTCCAGTTCATTTTACAGATGAATACTGAGGCAAACATGGTTAAGTGATTTGCCCATGGTCACACAGCTAGTAAGTGTCAGAGGCGAGATTTGAACTCAGGAAGATGAGTCCTGACACCAAGGACTCTGCACCTCTGCACCTCTATCCACTGCACCACCTCACTGCCCATATCCAAATTATTCAGCTCCATTCACCTTTTAGCCAACAAAGAGAGATATTGTAGTTTCAAGAGAGGAGAGGATTACAAGGAGATAGGACAATGAAAAGAAGGTTGGGAAAGAAAGGAGATGAGATCTTAAGTCAAGGCTCTCTACAGCCTCAGAGATGAGATAGATGGGCTAAGTGATTTGGTTAAGGTTTAAAATGATCGGAAAACAGTTTTGGCTTGACAACCATGAGGAGCACTCTAGCTTAAATGCCCCAGAGTTAAAACCAACTTTGGGAAGAGGTCTTCAACCTTGTTCTTTCTATATCTGAATGAAGCCCACATATCAAAATCTGGAGCTGATTCTAGTCACCATCATCCCTCAACTCAAAAGTGGTCAGTGGTACTATATTTATTTAACTGGACAGTATTTAAACTCCTGGCATTCAGAGGCTTGCACAATTTCCTTTCAGTCTACATTTGCAAATTTATTTTATATTTCTGCTTTTCATGTGCTGTATGTTCTCACCACAGTGACTTCCTGTCTATATAAGCACTATATAAATGTCAGTTATTATATGTCAGTTACTATGTTCAGTAAGGGCATATGCCAATGGTTGTGGAATAAAAGTCAAACCTCAGAGAACCAAACACAGAGCAATTAAAAAATCTCTTGATTGAATTATAGTAAGAGAAGAAAGCATGGGAGATAGGGGAATGAGTAAATTTATAGAATCAATTTTGTCTCTCCTTCTTACTTTCAAACATCTCAGATCAGAGCTTCCTAGCCTCCATCCTTGTGACCGAGTGAAATAAGGGCAATGTGGCAATTTTACTTTCAGTCTCTACATCTATTCACTCTTTCCTCTCAACTAGAGAGTCTGGTGTCTACACTGACAATGATGAATTCAGAAGTATTTGCTGGAAGTACTTGATTTCTCTCAAAGTTCTTTTTTCTAACACGTGCTAATTGGGCACAATCAGTACTCTATGCAGGAAGAGTTGTGCTTTATTACCAAAGTGGGACACATCTGGCAGACCATTTCTAACATCTCAGCATGTTCACTACTAGAAAAAGGATGTGCTTGATCTAACCCATAAAGTAGGTCAAGAGTGCCATTTATAAGGTTGCCTAGGATTCTAGAATGAAGATTAAGCCCTCCTATTGAAACTTGTAGAGGAGAGTATAAGGGAGACTAGAGAAAGTTACTTGTAGGATCAGTGTTTAATGCACATATGCCTTTCATGTGGGTGCAAAAAAATACATATATAGTGTGATTGGAAGTGCCCCCCAAAGGCCCCAAACAAACAAAAAATCCAAACTCTCCTTTCCCTTGACTAATGTCTGAGATTCTACAGTTTGACCTTTACTATTGCTTTAGCTTAAACTTAGCACTGTATTAAAATGAACATACCCCTGGGAAGGATAGAACTGGAGGCTTTTTTCAGTCTTTTAAGCCATACTGTGAATGAGTTTCACATTTGTATTTTTTTTAATCCAAGATAGAAGAGTCCTGGAGGCCAACTAGTTCCAGAATCACAGAATATCAGACTTATTTCAATTTCACTCTCAAACAAGAATTCATCTTACAGTATCCTTGACAAGTAGCCAACCAGCCTTTTTTTAAAGACTTCTAGTGTAGGAGGAATCTGCCACATTCCAACAAAGCCTATCTTCCTTTTGGACACATCTAATTATTGATGATGGTGATGATAATGAGCATTTATATAGTGCCCTAAGGTATACAGTATATGTATGTATGTATATGTGTGTGTGTATATATATATATCTGTGTGTGTGTGTGTGTGTGTGTATATCAGTTTTTCTTCAAAACAACAACTCTTGGAGGTAAGTGCTATTATTGTCCCTATTTCACAAAAGAAGACACAGAAAGGGAAGGAGTGAAGTGACTTGCCCAGAGCTTATAAACATCAGAGGTAAGATTTGGACTCAGGTCTATTTTGAGTATAGGTCCAGCACTCTATCCACTTCACTACATTGTTTTACTCTTTGTGGAGTGGAAATCTCATATATGCAGATAGTCCATTTCATAGATTAAAAAAAATGAGGCCTAGAGAGGACAACTTACTTGGCCAGTGTCACATAGATAGTTAATGGAAGGACAGTAAAAAGACCCTTTCTAGAGAGCAAGTTTTGGTAGTGGGAGGAATATGGGAGTACTGGCTTTACTGAAGGGATTAAGGAGTACTCCCAAGAGGGCAAAAGGCAAATGGGAAAAGGACTAGGTGAGGGTAGGAGGCAAAAGATAAAATTTAGAATTTTATCTGGGATCTGAATTTTATTCAAAAATATATCTGTTGTTGTTGTTTAGTCATCTTCAGTTGTATTTGACTTTTCATGACCCCATTTGGGGTTTTCATTGCAAAGATACTGGACTAGTTTGCCATTTTCTTCTCTGGCTCATTTTACAGATGTGAAAACTGAAGCAAACAGGGTTAAGTGATTTGCCCAGCATCACACAGATAGTAAGAGTCTGGGGCCACATTTGAATTCAGGAAGATGAGTCTTCATGACTCTAGGGCTAGCACACTATCCACTCTGCCACCTAACTGCCCCGAAAAAATATATACAAATGATCATTTCAAGCTCCTAGGTGATAACTTTCCTGTCTTTATCGTGGGGAAGTAGTGTGGTTCATGAAAAGAATTCAAACTAAAAATTGAGAATCCTAAACTTTAAACCTAGCTCTTTTGATTACTAGCTGAGTGCTTCTACACAAGCCACTAACTGTCTTTGGGACATCCATTGCTTTATTACCTTCTTCACAGAGTTATTTGCAGGATAAAATGAGATAATAGATGTGAAAGTGTTTCAGGAGGTTAAAATTCAACAGAACCATAAGGTAGTCTCAGTATAAGCAGTTCATTAATGATACCCATCACATAGTTCTACGAAAGAACATTCCTACTTCTGTTTCCTTATCTAGAAAATAAAAGGTTTGGAACAATCTGTAAAATGTGTTCTAGATCTAATCCTCTACAATTCAGTTTCTCTACTATAATTTGTGAGACATCATGGCTTGGTTCAAATCTCATCTCAAAAATTTAAAAGTTGTATGACCCTGGGCAAGTCATATACTTTCTTTGTCCATCAGTTTCTTCATCTGTAAAGAGAGGGGTTAGGACTTGTTGGACTCCAAGGGTCGTATTAGCTCCAAATCCAAGAAGCTATGAGTACTTTTTTTTGTCTAATTTATCTTTCAATTCTGAGTCATCCAACCAGCACATTCATTATTAAAAATTAAAAGGCAATAAAATATTATATGGTGTGTTCTCCTTGGGGGATACCCATAGGGCCATCCAAATAACAGTATAATAGAGCTGCCAATTTCTCCTTCCCTCATCCCTATGTAGCCATCTAATAACAAATAAGGCAGCAATTTGGACAAGTGTTTCTGAACACATGCTTCATTTAAAATCCCAAGCTTCTCATCAATTTCATTTATCAAACTGTTAATATCACAGATCTCTATGAATCTTACAGAAGATAAATGGGCACCATTTCTGTCCTCCAGCACTGAATTTAAATGCTATTCTTAATCATACTTAGATTTTTAATAAAGACATTTAGGGAAACAGTATATGGGTTTGTAATTAAATCATTCATCTCAACAAATAACGGAAAGCATTTTGCCTACATATGCCTTTTTCTTGTAAAAACAATGTCATTTTCTTTGCATAACTCTTCAGATATGTTATCATACCAATCCTTATTTGGTTATCTCAGCACTGAACTAATTACATATACAAAAAAATCACAAAATAACTTAATTTAAGGGTTTACATTAATAAAATAGGGAATCTCTCCATTCTCTTTTAGAATGGAAACATATTCCAATTTCACTAATTTTATGGTTTAAAAAAAGAATTGACATTTCATATCCAAGAAAATCCAGCTATTTCCAGTACAGATTTAGGATGTATGGTTGCTATGGTGATACAACACAGTTGGCTGGATTTCATCAGCTACAGCTACTAACTCTCTATTATTTTCTGCTTGTTTATTTATGAATCACTTTTTAAAAGTCAGTGGACTCATTAGAATTCTGACTGCCAAAAGTACACCATGCTCTGCTCATGTGGAAGGAGTATGTCCTCGAAGCAATGTGCTTCTGTCTGATTCTGAGACTGTACATTTTGTGTATGTCATGTTTTTATGTATATGGGCCTATATGTGCATGCTATGGGAAAAAAGAAAGTTACTAGAGTTTAGGTATTTTGGTCTAGAAAAGTGCTATTGTTTTTCCAAAGACCTTAATTTAGAAAGGCCAAGGTTACCCATCATTGCATTCTGGAACATTATTAGTAGTCTTAATTTTTGTCTTACCACTGGAATCCAATCACTCTGGAGGAGAGTAAGGCTGATGACTTCAATCAGCTCTGCCTCACTTAAATCCAGTTCATTCAGAAGTCAAGATATCACTCTTGTAATGCCATTGGTCCTCTTTGAGAACAAAGGACAAATAACAACAACCTGTTTTCCTAATTATCAAGGTCTCCACCAACCTCTTAAGCTACTTCTATATCTTATATACAAACCCTCTTCTGTGCTTTCCTTCCTCTCAAACATTGTTACTAACCTGCAATAACTATTAGTAAACTAGGAATTATTAGAGGGTCCTGGAACAAAATGAAGAAAAATACTTGGAAGGGTTTACTTACTTAGCTCTCCTGGAAAACCCCATATGTGGAACTTTATTACTGAATTCTGCCAATATATTGTATCATAAATAATAATTATCAACATCTACCTATTGCTTTAAAAATCTGAACATCACTAATGTGAAAATATGTTTAATTGGAATGTATATGTATATCCTAAATCAGATTGTGTGCCGTCTTGGGGAAGGTGGTGGAGAGGAAGGGGGAGAAAAATTTTAAACTCAAAAGCATATGGAAGTGATTGTTGATAAATCAAAATAAATTAATTTTAAAAAAGAGAAAAAAAATAAAACAATAAAAATTTGAAAAAAAAAATCCCTTTATATACATTCCCTCATTTAAGCCTCAGAACAGATCTGTGACATCAGTCCTACTATTGCCACCTCCATTTTACAGATGAAGAAACTGAGAATAAGTGACTTGCCCAGAGTCATGCTGAGGGGAAATATTTGAGGCTGGATTTGAACCTGGGTCTTTCTGATTCCACCCACCAATTAGCCTGGCTGCCTCTGGATCCCAACATGTTGGAATTAGAAAGGAGTCATCTGAGAAATTGTCTAATCCTTTTCCCTAATTTTGAGAGGAGCATGGTTTCCAGAACATCTGCATTTAGATTCTGCATCTGAGACTTCCTAGCTCTGTGACCAAAAAGGCCATCTTTTAGTCTCCCTGAATCTTATTTTTAATTAGTTATAAAATTGGGTTATTGACATACATGGTACATAGTACACAGAACTATTGAGAAGATTGAATGAGATAACAAATATAAAATACTTTGTAAAATTTAAAGTTATATATGTGAAGGGAAATAGGTTTTTCTCTGTCTAAAATATAGCACAAAAACAGTGGGGTTTTCTTAACAACAGATACATACATAGTAAAGGCTAGAAGGTGGCAGATAAGACTAATAAAAGCAGGAATCTAGATTGTACAGTGAACAATGACCTTGCTTTTTGTCCTGGTTCAAATTCATTGTTGTTAAGTTGTTCAGTCATTTCAGTCATGTCTGACTCTCATGACCCCATTTGGGGTTTCCTTGGCAGAAGATACTGGAGTGGTTTGCCATTTCCTTCTCCAGCTCATTTTACAAAAGAGGAAACTGAGGCAAACAGAGTTAAATGACTTGCCCAGGGTCACACAGCTAGTAAGCATCTGAGGCCAGATTTCAACTCAGGAAGTTGAGTTTTCCTGACTCCTGGCCTGGCACTCTATCCACTGTACCACCTAGTCACCCTGAAATTCATTAGCCGGCCTTGAGATTTTCTAGTATTGAACTAGACTGTTGTCAGAGAAAGAAGAATATGATCTTCCCATATAGAGAGATCAAAAGAAAATGCTTACTCTTTACTTGACTTATAATGCCTGGTTTTTGTTAGCTAGATTTAGAAGCTATGACCCAAGAATTATTAGTCTTCTCTGAGTAGTATCATATCTATCATATATACATGCATATATATGTGTGTGTGTGTATGTGTGTGCATACATATGTGTGTATATATTCCTGTGCATATACACACATGTGTATATACATATAGGCAATATATGCACATGGTACACATATGCATATACAAATGCATGTAGGTATATGTGTATTACAATACATACATGTGGTATGTGCATACATGTATATATACACATATACTTAGGGTATCTGCACATATACATACCCTGTGTATACATGGGGTATATGTGTATATACATACACATACACACATGTACATATATGCATTCTATCTATGTATTTCTCTATATAGAGACACATATGTAGATATAGATATAAATATAGTATATATATATATGCCCTAGTTGACCGGACCTAGGATGACTGGCAGGTGTTCCTCAAGAGTTAAAATTCAATAAACATCAAGACAAAGATCAATCCACTTTGGTATCTGAAGTCAATGCCCAGTGGAGAATAGATGCCAAAACACCACAAGACCATCTAAGATCAGTAGAACAGAATTCAGGTGAGACTATGAGTGCAGCAGTTACTCTCAGTTACAGGAACAGCAGAACAATGCCTCCAATGGAGAATCCATATCAAGCAGGAAGCAAGCCCATCAAGAACAACTCGTGACATCTCCAGAAGGTATTGGTGGCCTTGCAGCAATCAGAAGCATGAGCTTCCAGAGTTATAACAGGTCATGCCTTCCCCTCAATGGGACGCTCATGTGTACCCACTCTTGCCACTGAGTGTTTATTTATGTGAAAGTGTCTCCAGGTTTATGGAAGGGGTAACGTTCTTTTGCCACTTTTATTATTATGCTACTTCATTAAAAAACCTTGAACTAGTTACATTATACGATTAATTATACAAAAAACAAATATATGGTGGGGGCCATCTAAATGAATGTGGACCCACAGAGTATCTTGAGTCTGGAGTTGCTATTCTAAGGGTCCTACATGGGAGAAAGAGACCTCAGCTGCTAGATACAAGTGTAGCTCTTATGTAGTTTCATAGCTAGGGAAACTGAGGCCCCTCCAAATTGAGCAGCATCTATTTATACAGCAAGTTAGTGGAAAAGATGGAAATAGAATTGTTTTCTTGACTTCCAGGACAATGTCATTTCCTTTAGACTACAACATCACTTTACTTTCCATCCCTCAGATGTACCTCACTTCCAATGTCACTCAGGCTATATACTGGGGAAGTCATTTTCTGCTTTCAGCAACTTATGAAGCTCATGATGTTCCAAGGCATGTTTCCTCCCTAGGGTGGTTGCATCTCAAGTGAACTTACCTCAGGTGCAAAAATTGCCAGTTTCAGCTCTAACAGGAAAGAGAAACCAGGAAGGCAGGTGGATTGGATCCTTCCTCTTTATGTCTAGAAACCAGTCTGGGTATGGATTTAGGATGGGCCAACATCCCAAGAGGTCCAGGATAGCTATGGGACATCATAGTTCAGAAGATTCTTAGAGGGCCCCTGCCGTCTTCCAAGATCTTTTGAAATTTCTTCATCAGCAAGAATAGTCTTGCTGATAGTTCTAATAGGTAAGAATCTTCCATTGAACCTGGAGCATCTACCATGGACAATTGTTAAATATGCCTAACACTAACTGTGCCCAAGCTCTGGAGAAGACCTCAGAGAGACATGTGAACTCATTCATATATAAATTGAACAATCAGTGTTGGTGGAGAATGTTGTTGTTTAGTTGATTAGTCATATCGGACTCTTTGTGATCCCATTTGGTGTTTTCTTGGCAAAGATATTAGAAAGGTTTGCCATTCTCTTCTATAGCTCATTTTACAGATGAGGAAACTAAGCCACACAAGGTTAAGTGACTTACCCAGGGTCACAAAGCTAGTATGAGTTTGAGGCTGGATTTGAACTCAGTTGCTCTTGACTCCAGTGCCTCTGTGCCACCTAGTTGTCCTTGGGAAGAAGAATATACGTATTATCTATTCTCCTGCCTTACTTTCCAAAGGGGGTCAGTGTGCTTCAAGAACACATTGATATGCACACATACACACATGAACACACTCACAAAAATGTAGATGCTGTCTCTGATAAAGGCCTCATTTCTAAACTATATAGAGAACTGAGTCAAATTTATAAGAATACAAGTCATTCCCCAGATGATAAATAGTCAAAGGATATGAACAGGCAGTTCTCAGAGGAAGAAACTAAAGCTATCTAAAATCATATGAAAAAATGTTCTGAATCACTATTGATTAGAGAAATGCAAATCAAAACGACTCTAAAGTACCACATCACACCTATCAGATTGGCTAACATGACAAAACAGGACAATGATAAATGTTGGAGAAAATGTGGGAAAATTGGAACACTAATACATTGTTGGTGGAGTTGTGAAATGATCCAACCATTTTGGAGAGCAATTTGGAACTATGCCCAAAGGGCTATAAAATTGTGCCTACCCTTTGACCCAGCAATACCATTTCTAGGTCTGTATTCCAAAGAGAGCACAAAAATGAGAAGGGGTCCCACATGTACAAAAATATTTATAGCAGTTCCTTTTGTGGTGGGAAAGAATTGGAAATTGAGGGGTTGCCCACCAATTGGGGAATGGCTGAACAGGTAGATGAATGTAATGGAATTCTATTGTACTATAAGAAATGATGAGCAGGCAGACTTCAAAAAAATTCGGAAAGACTTGCATGAGCTGATGCAGAGTGAAATGAGCAGAACCAGGAGAACATTGTACACAGCCACATTATGGGATCACTGACTTTGATAGACTTGGCTCTTCACAGCAATACAAGAATCTAAGACAACTACAAAAGATTCATGATGGAAATTGTTATCCACGTCCAGAGAAAGAAATAAGGAGTCTGAGTGCAGATAGAAGCATGCTATTTGCTCTCCTTTTCCTTTGTTGTTTTGTTTTATTGCTTCATTCTCATGGTTCCCCCCATTAGTTCTAATTGTTCTTTACTTCATGAGTAATGGGAAAATATGCTTAACATGAATGTATACGTAGAACCTATATCAGATTGTATGCCATCTGTTCGTGGGGGAAGAGGAGGAGAGAAGTGAGAGGACAGAAAATTTGAAACTCAAAATCTTATGGTAGTGAATGTTTAAAACTAAGAATAAGTATTTTTTTAAATGTAAAAAAACAAACAAACAAACATAAATGCTTAGGGATTCAAGACCACCTGTAACCTCATTGCCTCATCATAGCCATAGTCTTAGTGTTTCCTTCTTATTTTCTCCCTATGATAAGACTGTGGTTTGCATTGGCATAATTATAAGAGGACAGTTTCACTTTGGCAGTAATTGCATTTCTTGGCTAAGAGTATCAGGCCTGATTGGATATTGCAGGATCATGAGATATCCAATGGTGAAGTGTGTTGGGGTATGACAGAGAAGTCAAAGAGGTCCAAAATGAGTGTAGCTGAAGAAGTCAAAGTTCAAACTGAGGTAGCCAGTGGGAAATTGATAGTCTTGAAAGGGAAGGAGAAGGAGTGTTGTCAATGTACAGGTGATGAATTGGGAAAGAACTATGGGGTAGAGGATTGGAGGTCATATTAAGGACAAAGAAGAGGGTTATGGGTCTTAAGACAAAGGGAAAGATGGAATAATAGAAAGTTCTGATCAGATAAAGGAATTTGAGAGCTCATGAACAAGGAAATGGAACTCTTGTCGGTGATGGAAAATCACTTTAATTAGATTATACTATTCCATTTTATTATTGTACCACAACGTATTTGTGCCTACTTTTAAAATGTATAGGTACTATGAAAATATTTGAACAGATTTTTCTTTGTTGTCGTGGTGATTTTGCTTATCTCCTCTTTAACACACTTGGTTGATTCCCTTTCCTGCTGTCTCATGTCTCTCCACATTGCTTTTTCCAGGCCAATACATGGGTCAGAGGTTGCTAAAACGGAAGTGCCAAATGCAGCATTAGCCACACATGAGTAATTTAATGATAATTATATCAGGGCTCCCACAGTAAATATTTTCCACTTCATTCCCTGGCTATAATTCTAGTTTTGGTACCAATTCATTGTATGACTTAAGTTCAGTCTCTCTCTTACTTGCTACATCTGTAAAATTGAGATCCACTCTTGTAGTAGGGAAGAGACAGCTGTAATTTGACCAATCTACAAGCATAATGCATTTTGAAAGGATAAAGTGTGGTAGCGCCAAGTGTCCTATCAAACGATGCATTCAAAAGATTTCAATCAAAATCAAGTGTGTATTGATAGATAATTGTTAGCACAAAGCAGTTGATAACCACTGTCAGAGAGGCATCCTTGGCTCTGCTTTGAGCAGCTGGTTTGTATGAATTGCTTATGCTGTATAGTAGGTTGTGCAATTAGGATGTGAGTGCCTATGTGCTTTATTCCAACAAAGCCATCTCTCTACTCATCTGCTTGGTCATTAAATTTTATGTTGGAAGTTGAATGCCTAATGAAATTGCAGACTACGAATGTCATATATCCTTTAAGAAAATCGCATCTACCGTATAGGTGCTATGAAAAGTTGTGAATGGCAGATGGAAGTGTGCTGAATGATCATAAGCGGAAAAGGAAAATTGACTCTAGACACACATACAGAAACAAATCATATAGTATTTTTCAGGAAGTTCTCCAGTATTTGAGCATCTCATATGCTAGGGCTACAATGATCGAGTCATAAGGGTAGAAGACATCTCAGGAGTTCCTTATTAGAAACTTCCTACAAAGTATGAGTCCCTGACAAGTGATCATTTAGTTTTTCAATGAATATTTTTAGTGATGAGGGATCAGTAATTCTTAAGGGAGTCCATTCACTTTCTAGACAGATCTAATTGTCAGGAAAATTTTTTTCTTATACTGAGCTGAAATCTGTTTCCTTTTCACATTTACTTACATTCCTCTCTCTGGGTCTAAGGGTACAAGTTGTCTGTCTTCCACAAGATAACCCTTCAAATATCTGAAGATGATATTGATCTCCTAAATATCTTCCCCAGGCTACACACAACCCATTTCCTTCAAATAATACTAGTATGACATGGTTTTGAATTTCCTCACCACAGTAGTCAGTTCCTTTGGAATACACTTATCAATGTCCTTCCTAAAATATAATATCATCAATTAAACATAATTCTTTGGAAGTGTTCTGAACTATCACTCCTTTCATTTTAGATACAATACTTCTGTTAATGTAGTTTGAATTACACTAGCTCTTCTGACTTCCATCTCATGGTGCTGAGTTTACAGTTCCTACAAACAGCTTCTTCTCCACATATCTGTACCTGTGCAATTGACTTTTTGGATGCAAGGAGGATTTTACATTTATTTCTATTAGTTAATGTTTTATTAGTTTCCACTCACTTTTCCAGTCCACCAAAATCATTTTGTATTCTAATTCTTCAATCCCTTTGTGGAGGAAAGAAGGTAGATTGTTTGGTTAATTCTATTATCTACTTGATAATAGGCATATAGCCATGTTCTGAGGGTTTTTTGTTTGTTTATTTTGGTTTTTTAATATTTTCTTTTCTCTTCTTTTATTTTTGTTTTGTCTTCCTTTGCTTTGCATTTTTGCTTAACTTACTGTACACCAGAACTTAGCTTCTTTTGACTCCTACAATCCTATCCAGTAGAGCATAGTGAGAGGAGCAATGGTATAATGGACAGAGCATTGGGCTTAGAGTCAGGATTATCTGGGTTCAAATTCTACCTCGTATATTTATGAACTTTCCATGCCTCAGTTTCTTCATTTGTTAAATGCAGGTGCTTGTCCCTTCCGATTCTATATCTATGATCCTATGGGCTATGTAAGTATACCTATATGACCCTAGCTAAGTCTTTGAAATTTCCATATGCCTGAGGTTCTTCTTCTGTAAAACGAAGGGTGTGGACTTGATCGTCTCTAATGTCACTTCTACTTCTAAATCTATAATGCTATGATCTTCGGATAAGTCATTTCCCTCACAACTCAAATCTCTGCTAACCTTTTTATGTTTCCTTAAGAACTTTGTGCCGGACTGTCTCAATAGATGACATAAAGGCACTGCCAGTATTTTTACATCTAGGCCTCTTTGGGGAGCATAAAACCTTCCATGTTCTAGGGGACATTGGATAATTCAGGATGTAAGATAGTAGTCCTATCTAAAACCAACACACACCCAGATATTTATCATTAGGCACCACTGCCCATACAGGGGGAATCTGGGATCACATGACTTACTGGGCTGCCATTTCAGGGCCTTCTGTGATTGTATACACTAGTGTAAGGTGTTGCTAGATGATGTCATTTCATTAGGGGCTTCTAGGTGGTGCAGTGGATAGAACAAACAGGAAGAACTGAGCTCAAATCCAGCCTCAGATAGTTACTAGCTGTGTGACCCTGGGCAAGGCACTTAACCTCTACTTGACTCAGTTTCCTCATCTATAAAATGGAGATAATAAAAGAGGAGGAGAAATTAGCAAGGAAAAGGCAGTTGATAGTGTCAAAAGGTGCACAGAGGTCAAATCTTAATCTTTCATAACCTATCTGTTGTATTTGTCACTGTTGCCCATCTTCTCTTTCTTGATAGTTTCTCCTTTCTGGGTTGTCATGACACTAATCTCACCTGGTTTGTCTCATGGTTTTGCTCCTCAGCATTGTTCTGAACTGTTGACAAATCTTGCCATTATTACTTTCACAACTTCTTTACCAACTCTCACCTGGATTATTGCAACAGCTTCCTAATTGGTCTTCCTACTTCAAATATCTCTTCATCCCTGTTCATCTTTTTTTTTTTGCCAATTTTCGTTAAAATCAAATCTGACCATGTGACTTGCTGGCTTTTGTCTGTAGGATAAAATACACCATCTTCTTTACCTATGCATCATAGACTCTCTCCCTTCCTTTAAGATGAAGACAAATCACAATATTCTACAAAAATCATTTCCTGGCTCCATCCCAATTGCTAGTACCCTCCCACACAAATTATATTGAATTTAGTTACTACTTTATAGATATTTGTATTTATTAACTTCATAAATGTCATGTATACATATGGATGGGTATACATGTGTGTATTGTATATATGTGTGTATTACTGTTATTCAGTCATTTCAGTCGTGTCTGATTCTTCATGACCTCATTTGGGGTTTTCTTGATAGAGATACTGTAGTGGTTTGCATTTCCTTCTCTAGCTCATTTTACAGATGAGGAAACTGAGGCAAATGGTGTTAAGCGATTTACCCAGGATCACACAGCTAGTGTCTGAGGCTGGATTTGAACTCAGGTCTTCTTGATTCCAGGTCTGGTGCTCTAACCACTGAGCAACCTAGCTGCTTGTGTGTATTGTAGATATACAATATGTGTATATGTACATGTGTGTGTGTGTGTATAATATGTACTTAACACTTATTAGAATGTAAGCCAACATTAAGCCTTTAGTTAATAGGAATTGTTTCGATCTTTGTGTTTGAACATTCAGTATCTTACATAGTACCTGGCAGTACTAAATGCTTAATAAATACTTTTGGATTGAGTAGAATGAAGATTTGAAAAAACTAATTGGATTTAGTAGTCAAGAAACCACTGGTAATTTTGGAAAGGGTGGTTCCAGTTGAATGATGGAGCCTGAAGCTAGATTGAGAGACTGACATGTAAGTGGAAGATGAGGAAGTGGAAGTAATGAGTGTAGGTGGCCTCTTTTTTCCCCTAGGAATATGACTGTGAAAAAGAGAAGAGGTACAGAATGATAAGCTAAACCACTATTAAGATCAAATGAAATTCCTTTAAGGATGGAGGATATCTAGACATGTTTGTAAGTGATAGGGAAAGAGCAAGTGACTAAAAGAAACTGAAACGGGAGAAAGGGAGGGAATGATCAATCAATCAACAAGCATTTTTTTTTTTAGTATCTACTCTGTGCCAGGCAATGTGTATTTAAGGTGAAAAGTCCTGAAGGAGATAAGTAAAAATGGAGGCAAGATGATATTGCAAGGGATAACATAGGCAAGGAGAATTCTCACCTTTTTGTTAGCTATTAGAGCAAAGGAAGAGACAATGGGGATTATGAAGAGGGATTTTCAGGTATGGAGCAGGGGAGAAAGATCATGACAGATGGACTCTAGTATGCTGGAGAAATTATAGGAAAAGTCACTTAAGCCTTAGAATTAAAAGGATTTGACTCAGTGTTGAATGGCTCTAAATGTCCATCTTCCTACCCGCGTATACAAGAACTCCTTTCTGTAATGTCCCTGTTGTAGAATCACCCAACCTCTAATTCATGAATTCTTACCCTCTTTTGTGCCACAGACCTCTTTGACAGTCTCATAAACTCTACGTCTTTTCAGAATGAATTTAAATAAGTGGAGGGAATTTCAGATTTCTTTTAAAATGGCTAGGGGTAAAAAGGTCACCTACATTCATTCCTTCCACTTCCTCACCTTTCACTTAGTGGATCTCCCTTAATCTACCTCCAGCCTCCACCATGCAACTGGAACTGCCCTTTCCAAAGTTGTCAATAATTTCTTAGTGAAAACAAGGGGGAAAAGGACCCATATGTACAAAAATATTTATAGTAGCTATTTTTGTGGTGGTAAGGAATTGGCATCTGAGGGGATGCCCATCAATTGATAAATGGCTAAACAAGTTATGCTGTATGAATATGATGGAATACTATTGTGCTATAATAAATGACAAAAGGAATAGTTTCAGAAAAACCTGGAAAGACATATATGAGCTGATGCAAAGTGAAGTAAGAACTCAGAGAACATTATACACAATAAACAGCAATATTGTAAAGACTTAGCTATTCTAATCAGTACAGTGATCCATGATAATTCCAAAAGCTCATGATGAAATATGCTACTCAACCCCAGAGAGATAACTCATCAACTCTGAATGCAGATTGAAGCATATTTATTTTCATTTATTTATTTATTTACAACATGGTTAATATGGAAATATGCTTTGCATGACTTCATGTGTATAATGAGCATCATATTCATGCCTTAGCAAAGTTCGGGGAAGGGAATAGAGGGAAAGAATTTGGAAATGAAACAAAAATATTTAAAAGTAAAAGTAAATAAAGGTCAAATTTATTCACTTTCAGGTCCATGGGTCCAGGTTAAGAACTCCTGCTGTATTTGAACAGTTTTACTGACAGGGAGCTCCTTCTTGTTAGTTTATTCTGTTGTATATGTCATTTTCTTAGTTTATGACTGCTTAATTTTGTGTATATACGTGACTTTTTCTAAAGAAAAAAGTGCTTGGATTAGGAGAAAAGTACAACTATTGACAGCTGTCTTGGAACAAGTGCCTATTAAATCTAGCTTTCTTCCTGGTTAGAAGAAAGAGAGACCATGGAGTTTCCTTGGAGTGGCTGTGGGCATTTGACAGAAATGTCATATGGGAGATTTCTGTATCAGGTAGGACTTAGCCTGGATGAATTCTGAGCTTCCTTCCTACCTTAAGTTTCTAACAGCCTGTCATTCTAAAGGACAAAGGTGAGGTGAGAAAGACACCTTTCTCATTATCTTGTTAACTATCATGAAATCATAGCTGTAGCATGAGGGTGACCTTGTGATCAGGGGCAGCACATTAAGTCGTACATCCTCAAACTGACCATGATGATTTTGAATTGTAGCTGGAGCCTACACAAGTTTTGCAGAGCATTTGTGTATCACCTTTCTTTAAAAAAAAAAAAAAACTAAAAGCACTTTGCTCAGAAAATTATTGGAAAGAAAAATTCTATCAAAGATTAATAAGGAGACCTTGCTACAGATTCAACCCATGGAAGTAAGTATAGGGAGTGGGCAGGCTATGTATGTACTGGAAAGAAAGTCAATAGGATCAGTAGAAAGGAACAACCACAGCTATTTTACATATGTTTGTGCTAAGACAAAAGAAAACCCTCAGTGTTGTGCCAAAGAATTTTCCCTAATTGACTAAAGCTTTAAAGATTGATGACAAGGAGTTCTTTTTTTTTTTTTTTTTTTTTTGATCTTTGGCTATTGCGGATTTATTTGTTGTTCACTTGTTTCTGCCTCTATGTGACCCCATGGACTTGTCCATGGTGTTTTCTTGGGAAATATACTAGAATGGTTTACCATTTCCTTCTCTAATGAGTCCCCATGTTACAGATGAGGAACTGAGGCAAATAGGGGTTAAGTGACTTGCTCAGGGTCACACAGCTAGTAAGTGTCTGAGGTTGAATTTGAACTCAGATCTTCCTGACTCCAGGCCTGGTGCTCTATCTGCTGCACTACCTAGCTGCCCCTTGAGTTGAAGGCTTATGGGTTCCCTCATAGAATGAAAGGTAGAAGGGACCTTGGAAAACATCTACATCTAATCTCTTCCTTTTGCACATGAGGAAACTAAGACCCAGTAAAGGTAAATGACTCACCCAAGCTAGAAGCGGGGCAGCAAAGACTTGAACCCAGGTCTTGTCTAGCATAGTCCCTCACTGTTATGCTTGGGGGAATACTAATTTTGTGATTCTAAGTCTGTATATTCTTACTCTGTGTGGATAGTACAGGTTAGCACTGTATAATTTTCTGATTTTAAAAGTTTCTCTTGCCACAGCAGTTTTACATCCCTTCCCTCTGTCCTCTTCTGCTTGCCGTACTATTCCAATGCCTTCCCTCTGTTAGTTATTTCCTATTTATCCTATATACAGTTTGCTTTGCATATATTTGTATGTTGCCTTCCCCATTAGAGAGTAAGCTCCTTGAGGGCAGGGACTGTCTTTTGCTTTTTTTTTATATTCCCAGCACTTAGCTTAGTACCTGGCATGTAGTAGGAACTTAAAAAGATGTTAATTAATTGAATATTCTTTCCTTTCAGCAGTAAACAAAATGAACACTTGTGAAATTGGATCCATAACAGGAAAGCATAATTGGGTGTAAAGGGATTGGCCATTCCTACTGAATCACCATCCCATTGGACCTAGGATAGGGACTTTTGAGCATGCTGATGCCATAGAAGAATGAGGCCGTGGGCAAGGGAGGTATATTAGTAAAAGCAACATTTCAGAGTCATATTATGTTGTAGTATGTTCTTCTGAGACTCTGAGGCAACTTCCTTGGCTTTATGTTTCCAACATCACATTTTATTTATATATCTATTGGGCTTGAACTTCAAGATGAATTTTGTTTAGACCTATTCTGGCTTTTAGTTTACTCTTTCTTGTATCATAGGTTGGCTGATACCTTTTTACTCAAGAAGAGTCTTCCCCTGGGGGTTCTAGATATTTAAATTAAATTCCCCACCAGGGAAATGGGTATGACTAGTAGAAGAGGTTGGAAGGAGATATCACATAGACACTTTAGATTTTTTTCTTCCTTTTTTTTTTTATAAACTACTGATAGAGTACAGTCCAAATAACCTCCTTTATAGGTATGACAAATAGCACACAAAGGATTTTTTTCTTATTTGTTTCTTAGGCCTTCACTGCATGCAAATGACAAGATAAACTTCAAATAAAATAGTGTGGTTTCTCATAGTTCCTACTAATATTTTATATGTTGTTCAGTCATTTCAGTTGTGTCTGACTCTTCATTACCCCATTTGTAATTTTCTTGGCAAAGATATTACAGTGGTTTGCCATTTCTTTCTCCAGCCCATTTTACATATGAGGAAATTGAGGCAAATAGGGTTAAATGATTTGCCCAAGATCAGACATCTAGTAAGCATCTGAGGCCAGATTTGAACTCAGGAAGACGAGTCTTCCTGACTCCAGGCCTGGCACTCTATCTACTACATCACGTGTCCACTGCCCATCATCTTGTAGATGAAGCAACTAAGATTCAGAGAAAGTAAATTATTTGCTTGAGGTAAATGGCTAGTTAGCCACAAGGTCAGGATTATATCCCAGGCCTCTTGACTCAGTATTTTTTTCACTACATGATGTCTCATTACATTATTATGGATCATGCAGGACCATTCTGTAGGAGTCCATGTAAAGGAAGAAATTATTTGATACGTTATGCTGTAATTTTATATAATGTCCCTTATAGGATCAGCAGTGGATTACATGCATCATCCAAAGGGCCCACCAGCTAAATTCTGAGAGGTTTATCATCAAGTAGGTTACAAGGTGATGAATTTATTTATTTGTTTGTTTGTTTGTTTATTTAATTATTTTTGCTGTGTTAGTTCACAGACTGTTTTTTGTGACCTAGAGAGCTGAAGACTCACATTAGTGAAGTAAGTACCTACACTGAAAAAATCCTGAATTTTTAAGTGCTGAAGGTAGGAAAGACTTCTGGGAGTCTTACAGTTGCAAAGGACTCACAGGAACCCAGAAACAGTTATAGAAATACACTTCCCCTTCACCTCTATCATAGGCTCCCAGGAGGTAAAGACTCTCAGGAGACTTGTGTAACTCCACACAGACTTCTCATTCCTCTTAGTCTATACTGTCTGGACAGCAAATAAAGGTCTAGACCTTATGGCCAACCAGGTTGGTTTGGCCCATCTTTCTGTAAGTGGTCGTCTTCTTCTCTAAGAAGAATATATTTTCAAAAAGCACCTACTCCTTTCACAGTCACCACCTAGGAAGCTACCAAGCTCTGGAGCTGATGAGCTAGCCACCAAGGTTAGAAACATCCATCTCAGGGTCACTGTTTCATTACCTACTCTCAAGAAACACAAAAAATAAGTCATCTAGTGACTTGAGATCCAATATCAGGCTTACCAGGACAAGAACATGTACACATTGTCACAGGTGCGTAGCCACCCTAGGAGCTAATGGGGAGTAGGAAGGAAGAGAAATTCCCTCTTCACTTTCAGGGAGTCTGCAGGAAAACTGTTAGAATCCCAAGATACATTGTTCAAAATAGAGGAAGCGAGAAAGAGACTAGAAATTGCTTCTGCTTTTAAAGTCCATCGAGTAGGTGGTTCTTCCTGCTCAGGCAGGCAGGCAGTTTAGGTAATCATCTTCAATAGAGCTCCTAGTAATGGTGACACACAAGGATTAATAAGGAACCTCCAATTATTACTACTCCCTTAGCAAGAGACCTGAACATGGGAGCCACTAGAATGGGCTCAGCTCAACGCAAGTGCCATAGTCCAGTCTATCAGGAGGCCTCTCTAGATCACCCCCTTTACATTTTCTTTTTATATAATTTTTATGTCACTGACCATACTTTTCCGATCTTCCAAATGTATTCCTACCCACTGAGACCTCTCTTGTAAGATAGAATTTTTTAAATGGAAAACCAAAAAAAGCAGTTTAGCAAAACTAACCAAGAAATCGACCAATTTCAATGGTATACAAAATGTTTTACACACACACCCGTCCTATCTCTCGTGCTTGCAATGTGCTCCCTCCTCATCTCTGCCTCCTGGCTTCCCTGGCTTCCTTCAGGTCCCAGCTGCAAGCCCAGCTTCTGCAGGAAGGCTTTATCAATCCAGTGCCTTCCTCCTGTCGATTACTTCCAATTTACCTGTACATAGCTTGTTTGGATGTAGTCTTTCCCATTAGATTGTAAGCTCCTCTAGGAGCTTAGAATTGTGGAACTGTGGGACAGACACGTTGTTTGTTTGTTGTTGTTGTTTTGTTTTGTTTTTCACTTTCTTTGTATCCCCAGTGTTTAACACAGGCCCGACACATGGTGGGTGCTTAATAAATGCTTATTGACTCATTGACCTACTGAGAGATACATTTTCTCTCTTCTATAGTGTAACTTTTTTTTTTTGAACATCTCTGTTAATCAATATCTGGGGCAGCTAGGTGGCCCAGCGGATAGAGTGCCCAGCCAGAAGTCAAAAGACTCATCTTCCTGAGTTGAAGTCTGGCCTCAGACCTTTACTATCTGTGTGAGCCTGGGCAAGTCACATAACTCTGTTTGCCTTAGTTTCCTCATCTGTAAAATAAGCTGAAGAAGGAAATGGCAAACTACTCTAGCATATCTGCCAAGAAAATCCCAAATGAGGTTACAAAAAGTCAGGCATCACTGAAATGACTCAATAACAAATCAATATCCAGGGATTCAGCCATTAGTGTTTATCACTGTCGTAACTGTTGTCCTCTTTAGAACCCAAAGAGCACTTACTCTAGATGGCATTGTTTTCCAGGAATTCCTGATTGCATATGGCATTATGCTGATTGCGTCAGTCCAATAATATAGGGGCCTGCTAACAGGATTAGTTGTTGTCCAATCATTTCAGTCGTGCCTTACTCTTTGTGACCTCATCTGGGGTTTTCTTGGCATAGATACTGGAATGGTTTGCTATTTCCTTCTCTAGATCATTTTATAGTTGAGGAAACTGAGGCAACAAGGGTTAAGTGACTTGCCCAAGGTCACACATCCAGTAAGTGCTTTGAGGCAAGATTTGAACTCAGGAAGATCAGTCTTCCTGACTTCAGGCCCAGCACTCTATCCATTGTGCCACCTAGCTGCCTGAAGATTTATGGTTGATAAAAAAAAATAAACTAGTGGTAAAAGAAAGATTGAATAAAGAATGTGTATTACCCAGTCAATGATGGGATCTATAGCCTATTGATTCAGTCCATCAACACAAGTATCTTGAATAGACACTGAAGATTGTGTGGTTTGTCCATCCTTCTTGAAGTGGACTATGATATCAGGAAGATGATGCCATGACATCAAATGAATTGGATTTAAGTGAGGGAGGGCTGTGCAAAGTCACCAACCTCATTTTCTCCTCAGAGGCCATCCGGGTCCTGTGGCCAGATATAGATCAGGCCAACTGGAGTGACCCAGGATACAGTGGGAGACCTTGGCCTTTTTAAGCCAAAGCCTTTCTGAGTTCTGACTTTGAGGCAATGCTCATTCAGCGATTAAGGCTGTTTAAGAAGTGAGCCAAGAAATCCCCCACCCCATCCCCCCCAAAAAAGAAAGACTTAAACTGAGAAGGGCAGACCCTCAGGGGTTTCTGGCCAAAAGAGAAACAATAACTACTTACATTCACCCTGAGTCAAACAGTAACCATTAAATGGTATGGTAGGGACCTATTGTTGGCCAATCAATAAAAGCCATTGGGTTTAAGACAGGTCTTTAAGAAAGAAATCTAGCCAGTAAGCCTCAGGACAATGAGTGAGGCCCATAATCTAATATGAGGAAGAGACGGGGTAGATCACATGTGAGAAGGGATAGTGTTTTTTCAGTTAACCAAAGCTACTCCTGGCCATTAAACCCATCTATTTTTTTTTAATGACAGCTTTTGTTTTTATAGCGTTTACATTCCTAATATGTCCTTCTCCTTTCCTCTTCTCAGACAGCCATCTCTTAGAGAAAAAAATAAAATATAAAGAAGGCTGAAACAGTTCAGCAAAATCCATCCACAAATCAACCTGATGGGGTCATGGGACCTGAACCCCTTTTGTGGGACAGCCACCCTCACCCAATTAAACTCAGAGACCTCTCAAAGTGGAAGCAAAAGTCACTCCTTATTGCAATCCCTCGAAAAGGGGCATCTACTCCTCCAGTGCACTACCAGGAGAGAGTCGAGGCACAGAAAAAAAATGACGTTATATACCCTAATGTAAACAAACCTCTACCCACCCGTTGACTGGGAGGCGGGCTTACCATCTAGGTACGAAAATTCTTCCCCAAAACAAAGAACAAGGAAACAGGGTATAGCCAATCCAAACATACATGTCCTTATTTAGCAAACCTAATGCTGATGTGGCAGTGGTGTGGCAATCAAGGCTGGGGGAGGGCCTGGATCCCCATAAGTTTAGGTAATTTCTTAGAAACCGAAGTTTAGGCCTATTCGTTCTCTCAGAACCTATCTCTAGTTTCAAGACAGTCTCTTTATCACCACCCTGAGAAGTCTTCACAGAGGTTATATCTGTGAGGCAAAAGACCAGGTCTTTGGGACCTGGACCCCTAAAAGCCCTGAACTTTCCCACACTGGTGTAAGACCATGCCTTTGCCTTGAACTTTCCCATACTGGCATTTGGCCCACCTAGATACTCAATAACTCTTTTAACTGTCCTTTCATTGCTATCCTACTGATGAAATTTAGGGGTTAGGGTGCTGGGACCCCAAAATCATGCCACATGGGTCCTACCCAAAAGAATTCGACCCAAACCTTCTTTCAGCCAAAGACAAGGTTTATTAGAACATCCATCATATTGGGCAGCCCCTTAATGAGTCTGAATGTTAGTGATCTATTGACTAGATTATAAGAATCTGAGCATCTTAATGGAGACAAGATGGATCTTATATACAGAAAGACTATGGGAGGGATCTAGGAGTGGTCAAGTAATACGAGATAATAGAACTCCAGAGACCTGGATCACTTGGTCAAGGGAGAATGGAGCCTAGATTGGATTAAGGGTAGGAAGTGGCCTGGGACCATATGGCTGGCCTAGGTTAAAGATAATTGGTAGTTTGGGTGTAGCCACAATGAAAGGCCAGTTGATGGAGTTATAGCCTCAGGGGATTGCCAATTTGGTGGGGGGGGGGGGGGGAAGTCCAGGGTTTTTCCTTTTTGCAATCCATCCTCATCACTACCTTGACTCCTTTCTTTGTCTACACCTGGCCCACCCCACACTAGTTGCTACTCCTTAATCCCATCCAGATCTTCCCACAGTCTTTTTCTGTATAAAAGTATCAGTCCCATCCTCATCAAATTTGAAGATTTGCTAGAAATCTTGCCCTCCTAACCAGTGTCATAATAAAACCTCACTACTCTGACTGAAAGGTTTCAGTAGTCAAATTCTTTCAAGGCTGACCCACCCTATACCCTTGCATTGTAGGGTTCCCAGCACCCCAAACCACAACAAACCTAGTCTTACATTATATGCAATGTTTCACTCTCATAGTCCCCTTCCTCTGATGGGGTGATGTGACCTGGACCCCTAAAAGGAAAACACCATGTCTTTGAAAGCAACCCAGTCCCTGAATTTTCCCATACATTTTAGTAGTCCAGATCACTGGCCCAAGGAATCTGGCCCACCCCAGCCCACCTGGATAACTTAATTAGCTTATTGGACAGTCCTTTCACTGTTCCTCTTGGCCCACCCTAGACTACTTACACATACCAACCACTACTTAATCCCATCCAGATCCTTTCACTGTCCTTTTTGTATATAAGCATCAGTCTTAACCTCATTAAGTTGCAGGTTCACTAGGAACCCTACCCACTCTATTGACATTATGATAAACCTTGTTATTTGACTTGATGAAGGTTTGAGCTAGTGAATTCATTCTAGGTGGATGCCGCCCTATACCCTGACATTTCAGGGTTCCCAGCAACCCCAAACAGAATCACCTACACACACATCTGAAAAGAAGGAAGGAAGGTGAATTCTCAATTCTCTTCTTTGGGGACAAGCTTACTTGCTAAACTTTCATGGCATTCAGTCTTAATTACTTTGTCATTTTTTTTATTCATTCCATTTCCTTTGTTGTAATCATTAGGCACATTGTTTTCCTGGCTCTACTTATTCTCTTTTCATCACATAGGCCTTCCTATTTCTCCCTGCATTCTTCATATTCATCATTTATTATTGTGCAATAGTTGTCAATTATATTTACCCCAATTTGTTAAGCTATTCCCCATTTGATTGGCATCTGCTTTCTTTTCAGTTTTTTGCTTCAACAAAAAGTGCTACTATAGTTTGGTGTATATGTGATCTTTCTGTGACCACCCTAAGGTATAGGTTGCTAGATGGACCAATGAATGGAATACTGGAACAGGGGTTGGGAAGAACTGAGTTTAAATCCTGCCTCAGACATTTACTATAGCTGTGATGCTAGGCTAATCACTTAAACTCTCTGCCTCAATTAATTGTCTTACCTGTAAAATGCAGATAATAATAACCCCTACCTTCTAGAGTCATTATGAGGATAAATGTGCAAATAAATTGAGCAAATATTTGCAAAGTGCTTTATAAACTTTAAAATATTATTATTAGCTCAGCAGTGGCATCTCTGGGTCACAGGGTGGGGAAATTTCTGATCATTTTCTTAGCATAATTAAAGGCAGGTAGGGGGTCTAGTAGAAAGTAGGGTTTGGAATCAGGAAGATCTGAATTCAAATCCTTTCTCAGACATTTACTCACTGTGTGATTCTGGGAAAGTTGCTTAACCTCTCTCAGACTTCAACTTATTCATTTGTAAAATAAAGATAATAATATCACCTGCTTCATAGGATTATTGTAAGTGTCAAATGCAAAATGTTTTGTAAACCTCAAAGTACTATATAAACGTTAGCTATTATTAGTAATAATGATAATAATAACAATATTTAAATTCCAAATTGCTCTTCAAAACTGTTGTGCCAATTCATAGCTCCACCAATAGCATATTAATGTGTCTATCTTTCTTCAGTTATTCCAGCATTAGCTGTTCCCATCTTTTGTCATTTTTGCCAGTTCACTGGGTATGAGATGAATCCTCAGAGCTGCATGGATTGGCATTTCCTTATCATTAATTATTTGGATCCATCTTTAATTTGTTAATAGTTTGGAATTCTATTGAGAATTATTTGTTCACATCATTTGACCTCTTATTCACTAGAGAATGGCTTTTTGGTCTTTTATATCTCTTTCAGTTGTCTATACAATCCAGATATCATACTCTTGCCAGAGATATTTGATGTAAATAGGTCTTTGTTTCCCCATTCAATTATTTTTTTTTTCTAATCACTTCTAGTTGTGTTAATTTTGCTCATGCAAAACCTTTGAAATAAAATTTGAGGTCTGGAACTGCTATTCCTTCTTCATTCTTACTTTTTTCCATTATTTCTTCCATATTAATTTTATTATTAAGGGATTTTGTTCAGCTCTATATAGTACCCCTTTGGTAAGTTAATTGAGATAGCACTAAATCTACAAACTAATTTAGTTGTTATCATCATTTTAATTATATTGACATGGTCCTGCCAAAGCCTTTTTCTTTTTCTTTAAACACTGGTTCCTTCCTGGTGATAATATATGGCTGCCAATTATGGAACTCCATGATCTGAAGGTAATCATAATCAGAAGTGACCAAAAAGAAAATTAGTGAATATAAGTAGTATGCAATATATTACCAAACATGATTTACATGCAAGAAATGGAGTAAAAGGCATCACTGGTATGCATGACCACAAAAGAGATAGACCTTTCATATAAGGAGGAAGTATAACAGATGGCCAGTCTCAAGGCTGTAGTGGTATCCATGAAAAATTTAAAAACTTCAACAGAAGTCCCCCAGCATATTAAAACATACCTCTATTGTGGGTTGGGGGAGGGAAGTGTGAGGGAACAACATACAAGATGAGAATGTATAGGTGGTTTGAGATATGCTCTTTGGAAGGTAGAACCCACACCAATGAGATCTCAAATCAGTTAAAATTAGAGTACCTTGAAAAGGTCATGCAGTGTAATCCTGAAGTTAAACAATCAAGCCAAATAGTATTGTCTAAATAATAGCAATAATAATATAAGCTTATATGTAAAGGAGAAGTCCTATGATTTCATCAAAAGTAGGAAAATCTCCAGAAAGGAAAGTCCTTTAGCTGCCTTGCATTTATATTCGCACTATTTTTTATTTAAGGTTTATAATGTAAGGGGCAGCATAGTAAAGAGAGAATGGTCTTGGAGTCATTAGGCTGGAGTACAAGTACTAGAACTCATGTTTCTATGTGACCTTGGGCACCTAACCACCTCCCTGAGCCTCAATTTCTTCATCTTTAAAATTAGGATAATAGTTCTGAAGCCATCCTCCACAGCCTGTTCTTTCCTGAGCAACAGCATGACCAGAAGCTTTAACTACTCTCTTAACAGCATAACTCAAGTTAGTTTCCATGGGTCTCAGAGATTGAACCTGTTTCCCAAACTCTATTTCATGAGAAGAAATGCACACATGGTCTTCTTCCGGCTCTACCACTCTCTACATTCAAACTGTGCTAAGGACAAGGTAGCTCCTACTAGGTCAGGTCATTCTCTTCTAGTTTGATGTGAAAGGAGGGTAATAGTCAATCAATAAGCACTTATTAAATGTTTACTGTATGCCAACACTTACTATGTCTCCAGCTACCAACTGGGAAGCCAAAGACAAAGGAAAAAATATATTCTGCCTATAAGGAGCTTATATTTTAGTAGAAGGTCACTTAAGTAGGCATGTGTAGGACACAGATTAGATGGAAGGTTACAGTAAGGTTGGGGATGTGAGTGGGGAGAGGCACTAGCAGCCTTCAAAGCCAGAGCTTTGAAGAGGAGGAAGTCAGGAGGGTGTCTTTTGCACTAGAGAAGGAAGATTTGAAAGGATACTTTACCTTCTATACCATGGACCACTTGTTGGTCTAGTGAAGCCTAGGGACACCTATTCAGAATAATATTTTTAGATTCATAAAATACAGAGGATTACCAAGGAAATTAATTTTGTTGAAATACAGTTATAAAATATTGAAAAACAATAAGTTCTTAGTGTCTAGGTTAAGAACCCCTAGAGGAAATCTTACACCTCAGCACTTTGGAGAAGTTGGTCTAGAGGCTGTCAAAATCAAAGTGCTGTAACTGACAAAGGAACTGATTTATTTATTCAAAGCTATATTTAAATAATCTATTTCTTCAAAATGACATTTAAAGAATCACTTAATCATTGGGAAAGAGGAAGAAATGGGAAATTATTTATTCTAAAATTAGTAGCTACCAAGAAAAAAACTAAATATTTTTTCAAACAAGGTCATACATAAAATCATGAACTCCAAACTATTTACAATGTGTTGTAACAAATAATGCAAACATTGGGGTTTATCCATGTTCTGATATTTCATTTGTCTGAATATTTTTCCAACTTCATTGTTGTAGTTATTATTAGTTCTTAGTAGGAATGAGTATTTGGTTTTTTCTTTTTTTTCTGATTCTGCTTTTTCCATTTTACATCCCTTCATAGACATCTCTCCATATGTCTGTTTTCTTTAGAATTGTCATTTCTTACATCACCACAATATTCCATTACTTTGATATACTGCCATTGATTCTGTCATTTCCAATTACTGGCAATATGGGCTTTATTTTCCCAGTAGTGTAAGCACTACTGTTCTGAATATTATTGTATGGATGGATTGTTCCTTTCTTTATAGCATCCTTAGGATACAGCCCTAGTGATAGATTACTGGCCCCGAAGGCAATATGGCTTTTATAATTCTTATTGTATGATTACATATTGTTTCTTCCAAAAGATTGTACTGCACAAGGAAAATAGAGGTTATTAAAGACCAACTATATTTCCAGATTATCAAGTATATGACCTGGGATTATAGCTTGTATGTGGCTACAATGATCAGTTAGCAGAGAACTTTTGTTCTTCAGCTAGCTCAATAGTTGGCAGTTACATGACTACATGATGTGGTTTCAGTTCTATTCACCCCAATTATTTTCTCCATCAGCCTGCCGCAGGTGACAGGGCTTGAAATTCCAGTCAGAGAATTTAAGAGGTGAGAATCCCTGTGGCCACCTAGCCCAACTAACCCTGAAACAAACAAACAAAAAAAGAATCTTGTCTACACTGCAGTCCCTGTACCTGACAAGGTTCATTCATTCAGCTTTGCTTTAAGACCTTCCTGTGAGGGAGAATTTATCACCTTCTTAAGGAAATGAGTTCCATATTTGGACAGCTCTAATTTAGAAATTTTGTTTGTTTTCTTGGAATTAGTCTAAATATGTTTACCTACAAATTTTATGCATTACTCCTTGCTCTGGTCTCAAGCCAAACAATTAAACACTGAATTGGAAATCCTAAAAATTAAAGGTAAGATTAATAAAATTGAGTGTAAAAAACCATTGAATTAATAAATAAAACTAGGAGTTGATTTTTCTGAAAAAACAAAGTTAATAAACAATTGGCTAATTTGATTAAAAAAGAAAGAGAAGAAATCACTAGTATCAAAATGAAAAAGGTGAATATACCACTAATGAAGCTATAATTAAAGCAATTATAAGGAATTATTTTGCCCAATTATATGCCAATAAATTTAACAATTTAAATGAAAGGGGAAAATATTTACAGAACAAGACTGAACTTGCTTCCCACATTATCACCCTTCAAATAGTTGAAGACAGGTATCATGTCCTCCTTAGTAATGTCTTTTCCAGACTAAATATTCCCTGTTCCTCTAATTCATCCTCATTTCTCATGCTCTGTCAACTCTTCACCATTCTGATTACCTTCCAGTTTGTCAATGCCCTTCTTAAAATTTTGTATCCAGGGGTATACAAAAGAAGAAGGAGGAGGAGGAGGAGGAAGAAAGAAGAAAAAGCTATATGTGGTATAAAAAGTGGAACTATTGTGTCCTTATCCCATTGAGCTAGCAGAATATATTGTTAGGCTTCTTGGGTGCCATATCCCATTGTTGACTCTCAGTTGAGTTTACTGTGCATTAAAACCCTAAGGTCTACTTGGATCAATTACTATCTACCCTTGTCTTCTCTCATTACCTCCTTGTGAAATTGATTTTTTGAACATTTTTATCTTATTCCACTGCTTTCTATGTTCTATCGTGTTGAGATCTTTTTGAACTCACTATTATTCTTCCCAAGTCTGTAACATATGCAAAGTCCATTATTACTCATAAGATCATAAATCCCAGGGTATGAAGGAGGCCTTAGAGATCATTTAGTTCACTTCTGGCATGAAATATAAATTACAATATCCTTGACACAAGTGGTCATCCAGCCTCTTCTTTAATGTTTCCATTGAAGGGAACTCTTTACTGCCTAAGGCTGCCAAATCCTTTTTTGGACAGTTCCAGTTGTTAAGATATTTAAATATTTTGAAGACAATTATCATGTTCTGTACTCCTTTTTCATTTCCCTAACTCTCTTCTCCAGGCTAAATATACACAGTTTCTTCAAATGATAGCCATTCATGTGGTCTTGAGGTCCATCACCATCTTCTACATGTTCTTTAGCTTAACATCACAAATATAATTCAGACTATACACCAGATGTGACCTGACCAGGAAAAATTATGGTGGGACCATTACCACCTTTATCCTGGAAATTATATTTCTATTATTGAAGCCCAAAATTGAATTAGTGATTGGTGGAGATATATCATGTAATTGACTCAGATTTAGTTTGTAGCTCACTCAACAACATTCTTTTTCAGATGAACCACTCAGTCAATTTTCAAGGTGCTTCTTCTATTCACTGGTAATACTAATGTAAGAGTTTTATCCCATCTGTAGAACAGTATGACTACAAGGACCAATGAAAGTATTATGTGTTAAAAATGTATAATTCAGATTAATTTGGCATTGGAATAGGCATGGGAACAGGGAGACTGAGAAGGAGAGGAATTGGACTTATAATTTCATGGGAAGACAGAATTCTCAGGTGAGAAACTCCTTCTACCCTTGCAAATCAGGTAACTTCTTTGAAACTTATAGTCTTAGAGAAGTGCCTAGGTCACTAAGAGGTATTGGATAGAGGAAGGACTTAAACTCAAATCTTCCTGGAGCACAGTGGATAAAGGACCAGGCTCTGAGTCATACAGACCTTAAAAGAAAGAGTTTAAATCTAGCCTCAGACACTTATTAACTGTGTAACCCTGGGCAGTCACTTAAATTGTGTTTGCCTCAGTTTTCTTATTGTTAAAACTCAGATAATAATAGCACCTACCTCCCAGGGCGGTTGTGAGGATCAAATGAGATAAGAGTTGTAAAGTGCTTCATGACTTTTCTGCTTCCCTCTTTCCTATTTCTCTTCCTCTTTCCCTCTGCTTCTTCTTTGCTTTCTTTTACTTTCTTCCTTTTTCCCTTCCTTCCTTCCTTTCTTTCTTTCTCTCTCTCTTTCTTTTTCTTTCTTTCTTTCTTTCTTTCTTTCTTTTTTTCTTTCTTTCTTTCTTTCTTCCTTTCTTCCATATCTATCAGATTTTCCACCCTTCCTGAAAGTGCACTTCCTTTCCTCTTGCCTCCCATTTATAAGTGTAACTATTTTTATGTGTTTGGTGTGCAGCATTTTGTACTCTATTTCTTATGTAGCTGTGTATGTCTCAAGTCTCCTCTGATAGATTAGAATCTCTATGAGGACAGGAATTTCTTATAGAAAGGAATAAATCTCTTTCTGGGAAGTTCTCATGTAAAGTGATATAACTCTGGAATATGAAACAATCAATCTCCATCTCATTTTGCTTTATGATTTTAAGAGTGCTAGGTATGTCTGTGGGCTGTAGGACCTGCCTGACCACCAAGAGAGTTTTGACTATACTTTCACTGTATTGTGCCCAGAACTTCAACTCAGAGTTTGCTGAATCCAAGACCAAAACCCAGCAGCTTTATGTCACTCTACAAGTTCCTTGAACCTATATCCCATTCTCCCTCCAAAAGGCTGGTCAGAGATCACTAGGCACCTGGGCAGTCAAGTTCAATTAATACTGAAATGGATTCCATTCAAAAGTATTTCTTAAATTCCACCTCTATCTAGATTGAGGACCTGTTAGGCCTTGAGTGAGCTACAAGGTTAAAAGAAGACCATACTGGCCACAAGGAAGTTCCATTACCACAGCAAAGAGAAGACATATGCACAAAACATTGTATTAATAAATAGGCTATATTAAATGACATGTGCAACATGTATAACCCATATCAAATTGCTTACCATTTTAGAGAGGGGAAAAGGAAGAGAGGGAGAAAAATTTGGAATTCAAAATTTTTTTAAAAAAATGAATGTTAAAAACTGTCTACATGTAACTGGAAAAAAATAAAATAATATCTTAAAAAAAAAGGAGAATTTCTGCTCTGAGTGAGAAAGGATTGAATTTTGCTGGGCACCAGAATCAAGATGAAAAGGCCTGATCCCAATGTGAATGTTGGAGCTGTCAGCATGTAGGCACTAATAGATACACTGAGATATATATTGACTTTTGGAAACTGTAACTGAATTGGCTTCTTTCACTAACGCTATTGTTTAGTTTGGAGTTGTTGGTACCTGATCACCTACTGAAACTGCTTTTGGAGAAAGTGAATGAATAGGTAAATGAATTAGTGAATGAGTGAATACATAAATAAATAAATAAGTGAAAATAAGTGACATGTGCAACCAAGGAAACAGGAAAGTGCAGAAGTAGGAGACTGAGGTAAGACATTTTTCAAAATATTTTTTATTGCAATCTTCTGTTTTATGTTCTTGTTCTCATACAGACCTCCTCTTCTTTCTTTCTAGAGAGCCATTGCATCAAAGAAGACATATACTCATATTGTAAACAATGTCTTTAATGAAACTTGAATCATTTGCACCCAGGCCCCAACTTGATGAATTGATGGGCAGGACAATTTTGGCCTGAAGTACCTAGGTGTGAACATCGTTGCCATTGTACCCCTTCATTCTACAAAAAAAAAAAAAGGACAGAGGTGAAAATGCAATTCTCAGCAAAGCACTATGAGGACACAAGAGTTCATACCTTTTTTGGGCAGAGTAAAGGGAGAGTCCAAAAAAAAGAACCCTTTAGAAGATGGCAACAACTCAGCCCTAAACACTTTTGCTGGTGGAGCTCAAGGGAAAGAGCTAGCATTATTATCTATCCTGAGAGGAATATCTGAGAAGGAAGAAATCAGAGGGAGCAAGCCGCTGCAACATTAATGTGCCCAAAGTGCAGGGGAGTAATCGAATATAGCAATTTGGTGCCCAACAGGCACCTGCAGAATCCAGCACTGGCAAAATGCTCAGACCTTATTTTCTGCAGAGTGTGGTGGGCCTGACCACCTGTGATCAATTTGGAGAAAAAGAGAAGCTCTTCTGTGAGGAAGACCAGAGACCCCTCTGTGAGTCTTGTTTATTAACCCCAGAGCACAAGGATCACCAAGTGCTTCCCTTGGAAAGTGTTGCTGCCAAATGCAAGGAAAAGCTCCAGGAGACATTGACTATCTTGCAGAGAAAAGAGGAGGAATTTAAAGTGAAATTGGAATATGAGAGAGAAAGAAAGGTACAGTATAAGGAGGGTATACATGTTTTAAACAGTTAATGATATCCGAATATGAGAAAATACCCCAGTTCTTATGGGATGAAGAAAATCTGCATCTGCAAAAACTGGACCAGGAATTCAGAAACAATCTGGCAAAACTCAAGGAGAGCAAGGCCACATTGTTGCAACAAATCCAAAAACTGCAACGAATGACATTAGAAGTAGAGGAGAATTTGGATGAGGCACCCTTGGAAATGCTTAGGATTGTGAAAGGCACCTTGGAAAGGAATGAGGAACTTCCTCTTCAAAAACCAAAGGTTGCATCCTTTGATTGGACCACCTGCCCTATCACTGGCTTGAGAGAAATGTTCATGAGCTTCTACAGAGATATAACTCTGGATCCTGAAACAGGCAATCCTCATCTCATTGTGTCTAAAAATTTGAAGAGTGTCAAGTATGGAAGTGTCTCCCAGGACCTACCTGACAACGAAGAAAGATCTGACTATGTTCTTCTTGTACTGGGGACTCAGACCTTCACCTCAAGCAAACACTATTGTGAAGTGGAGGTGAGAGGTACGACACAGTGGGAAGTGGTATCTGTGAAGATTCATTCTGCAGAAATGGGAAATGCTACTTATCATCTGAGGATATGAGGGCTCTAATAGGCTTCAAATATAGAAATGATTTCTTTCTCTGGAATTCACAAGATTATTATCATGCAATGCAACCTATACACAAAGTGGGCATTTTCCTTGATTGTGAAAGGGGACATGCAGCATTTTACAATGCTGTGGACATATCTTTTATCTATAGTCCCCCAAACCTTATCTTTCAAGGGCCTGTTTGTCCTTGCTTCTCTACTTATCTTCCCAATGAAGAAAGTACCCCTGGATCTCTCATTATCTGCCCCAGGAGTAACCAGTAAATGACTGACAAATGATCATAATGACTATGGGACACTTTCAATTTCAAGCAACTGAAAACAGCACCTGAAATTTCCATTCCTTAGAACCCATGTGAATCAGATGGTCAATAAAGTAATGGATGAGTATCAACTATAATGAGAACAAAAATCTGTCATATTAATGCCTTTTATTAATACTAGTGGACCTTAACTCACTAATACCTCATATAGGATATTGACAATGCTGTTATAACACAACCCATCCTCTGTGGAAAATTATTACTTTCCTATGGCCCATGGAAATGAATGTCACTTACAATAGTGTATATGTCCAAAATATAAACATACACACATATGTGCACATATATACATACTTACATACACAAACACCTATACTGAAGAACATATGTATATTTTGTGTTATATGTATAAATACATATTATACTGGAAGAAAATTAATATTATGCTATTTTATTAATAATAATCACTAATTTATGATACATCCTTTTCCTCCTATTTTTGTTAAGACCTCACTCCTGAAAAGGTCAGTCAGTCTCTGAAGACTGTAACTGAGTAAGATAATCTTCTCACAGACCCAAGGCATCTACCAGGGCAGGTACCCTTAATTTTATTTTAAGGGTAGAAGCCCTTACTTTTTGTTTACTCAGATAGATCTTTTCCCCCAGGACATGGCTCCTTGTCCTTGATCGGCTCCATTAGACTTTAGGGTGACCCAGGAGAAAATTAGCCAGAAAGGTCCAGATGGAAATGGGTTCCCCTGCCCAGATGCTACAAGGCTGCTGAGTCTCATGATCAAACCATGTTCTCAGCAAGAGACGAAGACATTAAATGTCCACCAATCAGGGTTGAGTTTCACTTGTGTGTGTGTGGGGGGGTGTACCCTGTTTTCTTTTAGCAGGTGGAGTCAAGATGGTGGAGTGAAAACAGTGACATGCTTGAGCTCTCCCCCAAACCCCTCCAAATACCTGAAAAAAATGACTCTAAACAAATTCTAAAGCAGCAGAACCCATAAAAAGACAGAGTGAAACAAATTTCCAACCCAAGACAACCTGGATGGTTGATCAGAAAGGTATATCGCGCTGGGGGGGGGGAGGAGCGAAGTTTGGCGTGGGCGAGCAGGCCGCAGCAAACCTGGAGCAGGCCTCAGGCAGCTGTGGCGGTTTCCAGACTTCTCAACCCACAAACGCCAAAGACAACTTAGAAAGTCAGCAGGAAAAGTCTATGACTGTGGTGAGAGAGAAGCTAGGTCTCAGCCTCCCTGGGGCAGTGGCTGCCTCCTGAGCTTCTGGCCCACAGACTGAGGGGGAATTGAGTGGCTGATCAGAAGGGAATTGCAGGGATCTCTTTGCCAGAGCTGAGGAAGGAATCTCTTGCTTTGCCCATGCTTGGATCTGGGTCACAGTTCTGAGGGGTGGTTCTGGTGTGGTAGAGCTTGTTGTGGTGGTGGAGAGAAAACACCTTACTCCTTATCATAGCACCTTGGAAGAACTGAAAATTTACAGGTCCCTAGAATTATCTCTGAAAACAGCTGCACAAAATCCCTGAAGCTTGGGACAGTACATTCTCCACATTGGAAGCAGACTCTTACCTTAACAAAGAGTTTAAAACTCAAGTAATTGGCTGGGATCATGAACAAACCTCGCAAAAAGAGTCAGACTATATTATCTTTCTTTTGTGACAAAGAAGATCAAAACATACAACCAGAAGAAGACAACAAAGTCAAAGCTCCTACATCCAAAGCCTCCTAGAAAAATATGACTCAGTCCCAGGCCTTGGAAGAGCTCAAAAGGGATTTTGGGGGGTGCACCCTGTCAGAAGGCACACACCTCATTTAAGGTGTTTCAGAGTCAACCTTGATGTCTTTGGTTAAAGATAAAAATCACTGACCATCAATTTATTGATTATTCACCAGCCTAATTAATACATTGATTCTTAATTACCTGGAAACTCTGTCTCTCAGAGATCTTATTCACTACAGCTTGTCAACTAACAAAGGGATCAGAGTCCTATACCCCAGATTCTTATCAGAAAACTCAACCATATCTTTTTGGGCCCAAGTGAAAAATTTGTCCACAAAAGGGAACTTTCTGTTAAGCACTCTGGCCTTAAATTGACTCCCTATTCTCAACTGTTAGATATTCTCTGGGTAAGAATATGTTCTGTGTCTGTTCTGAGTGTTTTCTGTGTGCTGAAGCTTTTAGTAATGGTTGCTGTCACAGTGGGGTCATCAATAAAATGTGTTCTAATTGATAGAGATCTCCAGAAGTAGACAAGAGGGACAAAGTACAATTTCTGGCCACCTCAGGATTTGATGTATTGTGACTTTCTGTCTGCAAACAACAATCTGCATATCAGCACACTGCAAATCCTTGAAGGATATAGTGCTTCAAAAAGGGAGTCTGAGACATTGATCTGTAAGAGAATAAACTTCAAAAATTACATTATACCCATCAGTCTGAGTCAGATAGTTTGTCTCTGTGTGGAGAAATATCAGATTAAGTGTTTCAACACAGAGACTAAAAAAACAAATAAAAAATCCACCGCCACCAACAACAGAAAAACCAGTTTGACCACCTAGGCATCTGTGTGCAAAAGATTTCCTTGAGCAAAGGAAGTAATTAGGAAAAGTAATTTTTATTTTTATTCACTGAGACTCTTTATCCCTGAGTGGGTTCTTGTCTGTCTTTTTATCTCTATATATCTGTAGTGTAATACTTGAAGATCAGCCCTAATTGTTGGCATGTGTTTCAATTGTGCTAAGCAGTGAGCAGAGAAAAGGGTCTTAAACCAGCTTGACCAGGAAGACTTTGCCAGGAGGCACTTCTGCATCTCTTTGCTCATGTTATTTATAGTTAAACTTGGATTTGTTTTTTTCTCTTTCTCTGAAAGGGCAAGAGTTAAGAGAAAACTTTTTTTTAAAATCTCTTTCTGTCTTTGATTGTGGCCAAAATTAAAGACAGAAAAGGGAATATTTTCCCCAATTTATAGAAGTTTGATATCAACTAATTGGAAATTACAGAGGTTTCTTTAAATTGTGGATTGTACAGTGAAATTATTGTAGTGAGTCCCAAATTAGCATACTTGGAAATTTGTTTTAAGAAAGTTAAAAAAAATAACTTTGAATGTTACAGGCAGATTTATTGTTTTACAGCTAAAAGAGGAAGGAAGGAGATTTATATAGTCCAAGGGATTTTTTTTTCCTTTCCTTTCTATAAATGTGTGTCTGTGAGTAAAAACCAAGCCAATTTTTTTTTCTTTTCCTTTTCCCCAAGCAGCAGGGGAGGGGAGGGTATAGTAACAGCGTTATCTGTCTATGGCTCTAGCTCATTTGTTCTGTAAAATCTGGATTCAGTCAAAAGACCACACTTAAAGATCTAGACCTCCACATGTGGCCTCAAGGCTGCAGGTTCCCCACCCCTGCTTAGCTGCTCAGTGGCACTGTTGCAGTTTGGGGTGCTGGGAACCCCAATATGTCAGGGTAAAAGGGGGACTGCCTGGAATGAATTCATGCACTCAAACCTTCTTCCAGTCAAATGACAAGGTTTATTGTTATGCCAATAGGAAAGGGCGGAGTTCCTACTGAATTGTCAGATTTGAGGAGGTGGGGCTGATACAAAAAAAGGGGAAAAGGGTCATTGAAAAGATTTTGATGGGATTAAGGAGTGGTGGAGTGGGCCAGGTGAAGACAATGAAAGAAGTTAAGTGTTAAGTGGACTGGAGAGCCACAGTGAAAGGGCTGTTAAAAGGATTATTGAGTATCTAGGTAGGCTGGGATAGGCCAAATGCCTCAGGCAAAAATCCAGTGTGGGGAAAGTTCAGGGACTGGGCTTCTTTCAAAGCCACAGTCTTTTCCTTTTAAGGGTCCAAGTCCCATCACCTCATGATACTAGCAGGACAATGCCTTTTAATTCATTTAGGGAAAGAGAGAATGTCTCCAAGTGTAGCCTCCTTCTGTTCCTACCTCCCCTTAGTTTATGAACTGGGGTCCCCCAGACAGAGAATGGAACCTACATTGTGTGAGCATGGTGCTGTGAACCCAGTTATAGAAAGCAAGGGCCAATGGCAGGAATTCTCTGTTTCCCTGAGGAGGCATATTATGTGTCCTGTACCTTTAATTCTTAAAGGAAAGACAACCCATGTCTCAATTGGGATTGATAGATGCCCACTCACACTAATTTGCCCAAAAGATTGAGTTCGAAGTTAAACTGAAAAATTTAAGCCTAAATTAGATTAATAATTTTTACATGTTATGGGAACTAAGAATAACAAAAACAGCATAGCCAAAGGGATTCCCTTAAATGAGCCAGATAAAATAGAAAATGAAAGGTCAGTTGGGTCATCTAAAAGATTCTCCCCTTTGTCTAATCAAAATGAAGTGATTTCAGACAGGCTAAAGCCCCCAAGATGTTTGTACTATCTGCATTTCATTATAGGAAATCTCAGCTTTTCCCCAGACCCCAAGATCCTAGACCCAACTTTTCTTTGGGTGCTCCCTTCACCTCATTTTCCCCACCAATTCTAGAAGC
Source organism: Vombatus ursinus (assembly GCF_900497805.2). Classification (NCBI taxonomy): domain Eukaryota; kingdom Metazoa; phylum Chordata; class Mammalia; order Diprotodontia; family Vombatidae; genus Vombatus; species Vombatus ursinus. The sequence goes on along the minus strand of NW_020954590.1, from coordinate 44,272,679 downwards.
TGAATAATTAATTTTTCTAATAATAAAATATCCAGTAGAAATTTAACAAATTCTAATTGACTAACTGAAGCTGAGTGTGGAAAGTTTGTTTTAACTCAGAAGTAGCAGTAGGGTAAGTTGTCTTCCTGATTTTAAGGCTAAAACTTTAATTAGAAAATGATCTTGAATAATAAGAGCTTATAAATCCAGGTTTAATTGGGTCCCCAAACTAAAGTTTGTAAATTGAGTTCAATTTAAATCTGGGGAACTGTCTGGCTATGATATTCTGTTCTCTACAACTGCCCACCCAATATCTGACATTAGGGTAATATGTAAAAAGCAAAATAAGTTTTGTGTCCTTTAAGGCACACTTTTATCAAGGTTCCTCTAGAGTGGCCTTAAATGAAATCAATTTAGAATTTCAGCAATTAATGTTTAGACACGTATGTTACCATTGTAAAAACTTTATATGAAATAGTGGTAAGAATTGAAAAATATTATTTCCATGACTTGTAAATTACCAAGTGTTAACTCTCTTCAGATTCTAAAAAGTGAAGAATAAGTAAACAGAAAAGAGAAGAAAGCAAGTATGATTTAATTTGGAAAAATGTTCTGAGTTGATCTTTGTAGACAACATAAGAGACCTTGATTGTTAATTAGGCAGTCAAGCCTTTTGTAGGCTGTTAACCTGGCTGAAAGAACCCAGAACCCCACTTATGTGAGTCAACAGGAGCATCAGCCACTGCAGCCCTCCTAAAAGTTTTTTGTAATTACTCTGGTCTCGTTGTAAGTGAAACATGTCTCTCCCAATGCATATGCTACTATTTGGCATTAAGGCAAAGTGTTGGGAAAATGCGTGGATCTGAAAATGTGTTAACTATGTGGTCTTAAGTCAAATTACTTCAGCTTACCAACTTGTTAGCTGTATGAAAATAGTGCCTGGCACAACTGTGATAATTCATTGTTTTAGAAAAGTAAACTCTTTGATTCTTTTGGGTTATAGATTTAGTTTGTTAAAAGACTGATGTAAATATGTTTTTAAAAAGACTTCATAAATACAGAAAATAATAACAATGGTTTTCTGTGAAGGTGGGATAGCAAGGACCTCTTATCAGTTAAAAGCAGAATGCTGAGCTCTTACCAACCCTACTAACAATCTGAAGGAATTAGGTTTGAGATTTAATTTTAGTTGAGAACTAGAAATTACAAAATGAAAAGATTCAATCCTTACCCATTGTACCACACTGCTCTAAGAATTTTCTGAAGCTTTGACTTTTTAGTCTCCAAGTGCAGTGAGAAAAACCATTTGGTAACTGTGCTCACCCACCCTTTTCAAAATGGGTTGAAGGAAGCTCTTTTTTATTTTTTTTTGGCTAGACAATGGAGTTAAGTAACTTGCCCAAGGTCACACAGCTAGTAAATGTTAAGTGTCTGAGGCGGGACCGTATTTAAACTCAGGTCCTCCTGAGTCCAGGGCAGGTATATTGCGCCACCTACCTGCCCCAGTAAAAAGCTGTTGTTCATAGAGTACTTATCCTTGGGCCTTACCCATATTATACATCTAGTGCTATACAAACTTTAGCTATTGCGATCTGTGACCTTAAATATTTCCTTGAATCATGAAAATCAAGAATCATTTAATTAACTCCCTCTATGAAAACTCTCAAAGATTTCTGCCTGTGGGAAAAGGGCCATGTCCTGCCAGTACAAGAGGAGAGATTTCCAGAAGACCAGACAACTGCATTAGGAGATACTCAAAGAAACTAGAAAGCTGCATGAAATATCTGAATCCTAAGATATGATGGACTGATGAAATGTACATTAGGAGTGGGTTACTGAGAAAAAAAAAAACAAAACTGTTTACCTTCCCTTTCTCTTCTTCTCCATGCACCATTGTTGTTTGTAAGGTGTGCTTGCTGAAGGGGACTGGTCCTAATGACTCCTATCAATGTGTTGATCAATCCCTCTCCCTCTTCCCTTCACATTATTTCCCATCAAATTAAAACATCTAAGCCTCACAGTTAAAAACTTTTTCTTTTTTGACAATTGGGGTTAAGTGACTTACCCAGGGCCACACAGCTAGTAAGTGTCAAGTTTTTGGTCTGAGACCAAATTTGAACTCAGGTCCTCCTGACTTTAGGGCTGGTGCTCTATCCACTGTGCCACCTAGCTGACCCTAAAAACCTTTTTTAAAAATAACATTTTAATTCTACTCAATTACATATAACAGCCATTTTAACATTTTTTTTAACTTTTGCGTTAAATATTCTATCCTTCCCTCACTCCTCTACCCCCTCTCTGAGACAGTAAGCACTCTGATATAGTATATACATTTGCAATCATGTAAAACATATTTCCAAATTAGTCATTTTTATGGAAGAAAACTCAACCCCCAAAAAAATTTAAAAGGAAAGAAAGTGAAAAATAGTATGCTTCAGTCTGTATTCAGACACTATCAGTTTTTTCTCTGGAGGAAGTTAGCATTTTTCATCATGAATATTTTGGGATTGTCTGAATCACTGTATTGCTGAGAATAACTAAGTTATTCACAGTTGTTCATCATTCAGTATTGTTGTTACCACGTACAATGTACTCATGGTTCTGCTCACTTCATTTTGCATCAGTTCATGTAAGTCTTTCTGGGCTTTTCTGAAACAATCCTGCTTGCCATTTCTCATAGCATAATAATATTCCATTACAATCATATACCACAACTTGTTCAGCCATCCCCTCAATTGATGAACATCCCTTTAATTTTCAATTTTTAGCCACCACAAAAAAAGAGCTGCTGTAAGTATTTTTGTATGAATAGGTTTTTTTCTTTTTTTTTTCATCTCTTTGGGATCCAGACCTAATAGTGCTATTGCTAGATCAAAAAATATGCAGTTTTATGGCCCTCTGGGAATAGTTCCAAATTGATCTCCAGAATGGTAGGATAAGTTCAAAACTCCAACAGTGCATGAGTATCCCATACCCCCTGCCAGATTTATCATTTTCCTTTTCTGTCATATTAGCCAATCTGATAGGCATGAGGGGATACCTCAGAGTTGTTTTAATTTCCATTTCTCTAATCAACAGTGATTTAGAACATTTTTATATGACTACAGATAGCTTTGATTTCTTTGTCTGAAAACCACCTGTTTATACCCTTTTACCATTTGTGAATGGGGAATGATTTGTATTCTTACAAATTTGACTCAGTTCAGTTCTCTATATATTTGAGAAATGAGGCCTTTATCAGAGATATTTGCTGTATTTTCCCCCAGTTTTCTGCTTTCCTTCTAATTTTGTTGCATTGTTTTTGTTTGTGCAAAACTTTTTGAATTTAATATAATCAAAATTATTCATTTTACATTTTGTAATGCTCTCTGTTTCTTGTTTTGTCCTAAATTCTTCCCTCCTAAATAGCCCCGAAAGGGTAACTATAAAAACCCTTGATGAAGTGTTTGTCATTCCAGTTAGTGATTCATTAAGTAGACTCTATCAATGAATCAAAAGGGTAAATGAGAGATATTAATACTATACTAGTCTATTAATAGCTAATTATTAATTTGTAATCTATTCTTTTCATTCTGGTTTTGTTAAGACCCTGTTTTTGAAAAAGTTAGTCTCTTGCAGGTCCCCCAAGGCATCTTACCTCAGTAAGGACTCTTAAGGGCAGGGACTCTTATTTTGTTTACAAAGTAAACAAAATCCAGCCTTAGCTAGATATTTTCCCCTGAGACATGTCTCCTTGTCTTTGATCCCCTCCATTAGAGTTTAGGGCAAAAACCAGCTCAGAAAGGAGAAATTAGGCAGGAAGGACCAGATGAAAATGGCTTCCAGACACCTTGATGCTGCTGAGTCTCAAGATCAAATCACATTCTCATCAGGAAGAACTGAAGAGTTTTAGTCCACCTCTACATTAAAAGTTCACCAATCAGGGTTGAGTTTCATTTGCCAGGAGAGTTCTCTGTCAGAAGGTACCCAACTGATTTAAGGTGTTTCAGAGTCTCCCTTGGTGTTTTTGGTTACTGGAGAACCCACTGGCCATCAATTTATTGATCATTGGCTACATTTATTATTAATTACCTGAAAATTCGGGGGGGGGGGGTATTTGCTACACTATAGTAAATGTAAACTATAGTAGCATAAAGTGCTTAGCACACTGCCTGGCACATAGTAAGCAGTGTATAAATGTTAATTGTTTATTATTATTATTATTATTATTATTATTACTATTGTTATCCAGCTTGCTATCTATTATGACACACAGATAATGCTGATTATGGATAATACTTATTGCTACTCCTTATTAAAATAATTTAAAGAATAGCAATAATGTCATTCACAGGTGATGGGGGTGGTGGTGGCAAGAGTCCCTAAGGACTATCAATCTTGCCTCTATAAGAGGCTGCATGGCATATTAGATAATACATTGGATTTTGAGTCAAGTTCAATAACAGCACCTGAGTTCATAATCCCCCACTAGTCAGTTATTATATATATGACACTAGATAAGTCATTCAATCTTTCTGTGACTCTAATTTCTCATCTGTAAAATGATTGGCTTATACACAATGGCCTATAAGGTCCAACTCTAAATTTCTAATTCTGCAGACTTTTTTGGTCAGGGACAGTTTAAGTTCCAAAGTGGTAGAAGACACAGTTTCCACTCTATTAATCTATAACAGGAATAATAAGTAACTAGGATTTGATATTTGTTGTACACCTGCCCGATAATGAATCAGGCAGATATTGCTTCTATAAGTTGAATAATGACATTCCTGTCAGCCTGAAAAGCATATTATGCAATGTTAATCAGATGTAGCAGTTTCATTTTCCTCTCTTTTTTCTTTTTTTAAAAATTTATTTTGGTTTATGAACAATCACTTCCATAAGCTTTTGAGTCTTAAATTTTTCTCCCCCTCCCTCCCCACTTGCCTCCCCAAGACAGCACACAATCTGATATAGGCTATATCTATATATTCCTATTAAATATATTTTCACATTAGTGATGTTGTGAGTAAGAATTAGAGCCAATAGGAGGAACCACCAGAAAGAGGAAACAAAACAGAACAGAAGAAAAAAAAATAACAAATACTATGCTTTGATCTGCATTCAAACTCCACAGTTCTTTCTTTGGATGTGGTTAGCATTTTCCATCATGAGGCCTTTGGAGATGTCCTAGGTCCTTGCATTGCTGAGAAGCTCTAAGTCTATCAATATTAGTCACTGCACAACGTGGCTGTTACTGTGTACAACGTTCTCCTGGTTCTGCTCACTTCATTCAGCATCAGACCACAGAAGTCTTTCTGGGTTTTTCTGAAGTCTGCCTGCTCATCATTTCTTTTAGCACAATAGTATTCCATTACATTCATATACTACAACTTGTTCAATCATTCCCCAATTGATGAGCATCCCCTCAATTTCCAATTCTTTGCCACCACAGAAAGAGATGCTATAAATATTTTTGTACATGTAGGTCCTTTTCCCATTTTTATGATCTCTTTGGGATACAGCCCTAGAAGGGCTATTGCTGGGTCATATGCACATTTTTATAGCCCTATGGGCATAGTTCCAAATTGCTCTCCAAAATGGTTGGATCACTTCACAACTCCAGTAACAATACATTAGTGTTCCAATTTTCCCACATCTTCTCCACCATTTATCATTTTCCTGTTTTCTCATGTTAGCCAATCTGATAGGTGTGATGTGGTACCTCAGAGTTGTTTTGATTTGCATATCTCTAATCAATAGTGATTTAGAGTATTTTTTCATATGACTTCAGATGGCTTTAGTTCCTTCATCTGAGAACTGCCTATTCATATCCTTTGACTATTTATTAGTTCCTCTCTTGGGCAAAGGGTATGAGACTGAGATTTGGAATAAACTTCAGGTAGAAAAATCCAAAATTGGCAAGAGTTTTGACTTTAAAAATACAGCAAACATATTCCTTATGTGCCAAGATCAGTGCTAAACCAACAGCAGTTTTTTCTTAAAAAAGTGGTGTTTTTTTTTAATTTTGTAACTGCTTTTTCTTAGACCATTCGGATACTGACAACATATAAGTGATCTCTCACTTAAGGTCTTTCTTTCTCTTTTCTTTCCTGCAACAATTCTACTCACTCCTTGGAGGTGTCTTCTCTTCTGTTCCAGCTTGAATTGTGCTCAAAGCACCCAACAAAGTCCATCCTATAAAAGTAAATTCAAAAATAGAAATTTGTGATAAGATGAAGAGGTGTTGTGATTTTTTTTTTAAAAAAACAATCAAGTAATACTCCTTGAATTGCAATATGTGTCTTGGTTATGTCTCCCATAGCACCTAGTAAAATTCTAGGAACAATGAACACTCAAAAATGTTATCAACTGACTAATGATGGCTTAGGATAAATAAAATTAATTAATAAGATTAGTATGTGTAAGACATGTAGTGCTCTTCAGAAGACCTAAATAACAAATATAAAGATAGAGAAGGCTAATATATGTAAGTTCACATTTTTAAGGATGTAGAGACCTAAGGGTCCTTAGCTTTGATGTAATTCAAACCACTCCTATTATCAATAAAGAAAATGAAGCCGAGAGAGATGAAGCAACTTGCCAAGAGCAAACAATGGCAGAGCTAGAATTTGAATCACAGTTTTCTGATTCATAATCCAGTGTTATTTCCACTGCTCCACAGTCATATACTTGGTTTCTACTTTGGGCAGGCCAGATGGTCTTTGAAAACCTAAAGGAATGATGGCTGGGCATTTGTTCATTGAACATATATTCAAAGAGCATTTATTAAGTTCTTTCTATGTGCAAGGCACTATGCTGGACACTGAGGATTTAAAGATAAAATCAACACAACCACAAGGAGTTTCCATTCCATTGGACGGAAATCATCGCTAAACAAAAAATTAAATACAAAGTTATTTCCAGAGGGACATCTAATCCAACCCTTTTATTTTACAAATGAGGAAACTGATACCCAGGAAGCAGTGACTTCTAGAAGCAGAGAAATAAGAGTCATCAGTAAGTTAAGTGTCTTGTGGGTAAGAATCAACTTATGCAGAGTTCGAACATAGATCCTCAGATTCCAAATCAAGTGTTTTTTCTATTGTGCTTTGCTACATATCTGGTTCCTTACCTGGCCTCATCCATATTTTTTGTTGTTTCAAATAATACTTGCCTTCATGATTTAAACATCTGTTACTGGATATCAAAGTGCCTAGAATGTATATGGCATTTAATAAACATTTTTTAATTGACTGTATGACGTTAGTCTGGTGATTCTTCATCATTTATATTTACCATATTGATTATAATAATCAATAATCATTTTAAGTGGTATGTGACAGGCATTCCAAAAACCTGGGCTATGGGTGCCCATCTCCCTCTAGCATGAATAAAGCCAAGTATATGATTGAATCTGTCTCCCCAGAATCAATTAACCCTTGATTTCTGGCCATGTAATAGTGGATCAAGACAGAATATTGTATTTGGAGACAGATACCAGAGTCCAATCATAGGAATTCAGAGGAAGGTGAATGGCTAACATGGCCTGGAAGCTTTGGTTTGAATCTCAATTTTGATGCTTAGTAGCTTTTTGGTCATATCCAAGTCATTATACATTTGAGAGTCTTAGTTTCCTCGTCTCTTAAATGGGGTCAACAATGTACTACTTGAGTCATGGGGCTGGAAGATGTTTTATAAATCTTAAAGCACTATATAAATGGGGTCTACAACTATATTATGTGGAATCCACCTTAGCACATCAGAACGAAGAACAAGGTAAGTGGTATAGACAGTTGGGATGGTAAATCCATGTGGAAGTCAAGTTTGTCAGTAATACAAATGTGTCTGGCTAAATGAAGGAAAGACAGAGAATACCAAAGTGTTAGGTATGACATGATTAGTCAAATACCAGAGTCTGAATCATAATGAGAATACACCATTCAAACCAATTACAACCAGAAAAAGGGAAAACCAAGCAATAAAGATAGATTGTATCAGCTTGGCAGTGGAGCTAGATGGCAACTGTGAGTAAAGGGGGATCAAGCATTTATTAAGTGCCTACTATGTGCCAGGAATTTTCCTAAGCCCTTTACAAATATTATTTGATTCTTACGATAACCCTGGGATGTAGGTGTTATTGTTATCCCTGTTTTACAGTTGAAGAAACTAAGGGAAACAAAGATTAAGTGACTTGCCCAGGTTACACAGGTAGTAAGTGTCTGAGGCCAGATTTGAACTCAGGTTTTCCTGACACTAGGTCCAGCACTCTGTCTATGGCACCAGGGAACTGCCTCACTTCTATGGCAAGTAAGGGCAACTTTTGATTTGTTGTGTTGGTCTGTTGGGCAATTTATTATGTCTTTTGAAAGTATTTACTAATATCTTTTGTTTTCATTTCACTTTCATTTCTACATTTATAATTCCCATTCTCCATTATCCAACCCTTGTAGCTAATAAGAAAAAAAAGAAAAAGTTAATTAACAAACTACATAACACAACTGAGTCTTAATCTGTATTAATTATTTCCCTCCTTTGCAAAGAAAGAAGGAAATGTTTTGCCTTTTCCTTGTGGCCAACTTTGGCTATTATAATTATACAACTTTTAATTTTTTTCTTTTTGTTTTTTTTTCCTTTTCTATGTTATTTTAGTGTTTTATTATATGTTATTTTCCTGGTTCTGCTTTGATCAATTGCCATCAGTTTATATAAATCTTCTCACGCATCCCTAAATTCTACATATCCATTCTTAGTGTTTCATCCATTACATTCATGTACCAAATTCTTTTAGCCATTCCCCTCCTGATGAAGATCTGGGTTTTTTTTTTTTCCCTAATGCACTGTTACCACAAAAATGCTGTTATTAATGTTTTTGTGTATTTAGGACCTTTCCTTTTGTCTTTGACCTCTTTGGGTTATCTCAAAATGGAAATTCTGGGACAAAGGACAGGGACATTTTAGTCATTTCCTTGACTTAATTCCAAATTGCTTTTCAGGATAGTTAGACCAATCTACTATTCCATCAATGGAGTATTAATTTGCCTATCTTCTGCAAACCCTTTGACATCGACTATTTTTATCAACTTAATAATTTTCTGAGTATGAGGTGAGTTCTTAGTGTCTTTGATTTGTGATTAATAACAATATTTCATATGATTGTTAATATTTTGCAATCCCACTTTTGAGAACTCTTTGTTCCTATCCTTTGACCTCCCCTCCCCCCATAGTGTCTGGAATTCTTTCCCCCTAATTTCTTCCCCCCTGGCTTTCCCTGCTTCCTTTATATTTAAGCTAAAAGCCCACCTGCAAAAAGCCTTTCTTGCCCCACTGCATTTAATGCTAGTTCATCATCTCCAATTTATTCTGTATTATGTCTTGCTTGCACATAGTTCTTTGTATCCCATTAGATTGCAAGCTCCATGAGGGAATAAAGGACTGTCTTTGCCCTTTTTTTTTTTTTTTTGGTATTTCCAGTGCTTAGCATAGTGCCTGGCAGCTATAAGTTATTTTATACATGCTTGTTGATTTTACTTTTCTTGATCTCTTATCCTTTTTAGAATGGTTCTTGGTTTTACATATTTGTATTAGCCTATATATCTTGGTTATAATACCCTTATCAGAGATGTTGAATGCAGAGATTCCACTCCCAATCAACAGCTTCCCCTCTTATCCTAAATGCATTGATTTTGTTCATACAGAAGCTTCATGATTTCATAAAATTGGGGTTACCTCTTTTATCTTTTGTGATCATCTCTATCCCTTGTTTGGTTAGCAACTTACCCCTAGCCAGAGCTGGGAAAGGCACCTGGTCTTGGAGTCTTCTTTTTTTTTTTATTTATATGTCCTTTCATATTGATGTCATGTATCCATTTTGAGATTATTGTGGAATATAGTATAAAATTATGGTCTAAACCTTTTTTCTACCAGATTACTTTCCAGTTTTCCCAAAAGTTGTTGTCAAATATTTCCCTTCTTCAGACCCATAGCATGTTTTCTATTCTGTCCAGTTTTTCAGAGTTCAACAATTGTAATTTATCAATCATATTCAATATTTCTTTTATTATTCTAGGACATAGTTCTCCCTGCCTTGATAACTTTTACTAAGGGAAGCTGGGTTGTTCTCTTGATATTTCCTTGGGTTTCAAATATCTATTAACTATTTTTGACCTATTATTTCTAGGCCTAGCATTGTTGCAAGATAAGACTTTCATTGACTAGCTTTCCTTCTAGTGTCATTTAGCATCAATCAAAAAGTTATTAAGCACCTACTATATACCAGACACAGTGCTGGGCCTGAGAGATGCAACTTCAGAATAAAATAGTCCCTGATCTTGAAGAACTTACAATCCTTCATGGTCTTACTTTGTATTATCATCCCATCCACCCCCAAGCAGTGGTTCCATCCCTTATTTTTACCTACTTCCCAGGGATGTTGTAAGAATCAAATGAAATACTATTTGTAAAAATATGCACAATCCTTGGCATACAGTAGGCACTATATAAATTCTTATTTCCTAACCCCTTCCCCTATCATCATCATCTTCATCTTCTTCTTCTTCTTCCTCCTCTCCTTCTTCTTCTTCTTCTCCTTTTTGTCTTCCTCCTCCTCCTCCTCCTTCTTCTCCTTCTCCTCCTCCTCTTCCTTCTCCTCCTTCTTCTTCTCCTCCTTCTCCTCCTCTTCCTCCTCCTCCTTCTTCTTCTCCTTCTCTTCCTCCTCCTCCTCCTTCTCCTCCTCCTCCTCTTCTTCCTCCTCTCCCTCCTCCTCCTCCTCCCCCCCTCCTCCTCCTCCTTTTCCTCCTTTCACATGGCTTAAAAATCACAGCTTTTTGTTGGAATTAGCCAGGTCTCTCTTAATATTGAGATGAACATGACTTCTTCAGATCTTTGAAGGCTGGAAGCAGGAGCTTATATATTGGGGGCTTGAGCTTTGAGAACCTAAGGGGGAAAACCTCTCTGTTTTCTCCCCTATCCTACTCCCACCCCTCACTTTGTCCCTTTCAGGAATGGACCTGAATCAACCAGCATAGGGTCAGCCACTGACTTTGGGGGGGGGGGGCGGGGTCTTGAGCAAGGCATTTGAGAGAAGACTCTGAGAAAATCCCTAAAATATTCCCTCTCTCTGTTCCCCTCTCCCCACATATCAGGGAAGACCAGGAGAGAAAATATAACAACACTACCAACACACACAAAAAAACACCAAAAAACAAAAAAAACCCTGTTTTTTCTGAGTTGTAATGCTTGTACTCCAGACACCTTTAATAAGACTTTGCCATAGAGTCACTGCTGACCATAGCATGAATTCAGTTGATTGGCAGAGGTGAGTAATGAGGACAGAGGCTAGATTTAAAGGGATTGAGAAGTAAAGTGGGAAGTGGAAAAGTGGAGACAAAGAGTATAGAGAGCTTTTATCTTTTGGCTATGAAAGGTAGGAATAATACAAAATGACCTCTTGCTAGATCGGTAAGGTCAAGTGAAGTTGTTTTTGTTTGGTTTTTAGGATGGGAGTAAATCTAGTAACATTTGTAGGCATCAGGGGATGACCCTAAAGGATAAACAAAATTGAAAATTATGGGAGGAGAATAGATGATCAAAGAGGAAACCTCCCAGCAGGGATAGAAGGTAGTGGGATCAAAGTCACAAATACAAGCATTGATCTTGGCAAGGAGAAGAGCTAACACTTTATCAGAGACTGGAACAAAGAAACAGACCATCGAAGGGTATTACTGAGGGAATTTGAATTGTAGCATTAAGGAGAGGAGCGAACTCTACCCACTATACCATCTAGGTACTTATAGATATAGAACTGAAAGGGACATTAGAAGTCAAATACTCCATCCCCCTCATTTTACAGATAAATAAACAGATCCTAAGGGCAAAATTACTTCCTTAAGGTTATTGATGTAGGATTAATGTGGCAGGAGTTTGGATTCAAACCCAGTTTGGATTCAAACCTCTGACTCCAAATTTAGTACTCTTTCCAATACCCCAGAAAGTTTGGGAGAGTGCAGGAAATATTTATAGTATAAATGAGAGAAGAGCAAAAGCATCAGTGTGCATCAATTAGGGCCCAACCAAGACAATGATGGGGTGGTGGGAGTTGGATCCCTAAAAGGAAAAGACTATGTCTTTGAAAGCAACCTATTACCTGAATTTTCCCATACATTTTAGTAGCCCTGATCACTGGCACCTCCAAGCAATGCATCTGGCCTACCCTAGTCCACCTAGATCACTTAATTAGTTTATTTGACAGTCCTTTCACTGTCCTGTTGGCCCAACCCAGACTACTTACATATACCAACCACTCCTTAATCCCATTTGGATCACCTAATTAGCCTCCTTAATATTCCTTTCTGTATGGCACCTGGCCTACCCCAGACTACTTAATATTCTTTTCACTATTTCACCTGGCCCACCCCAGACTATTACTTACCACTCCTTAATTCCATCCAGATCCTTTCATTGTGCTTTTTGTATATAAGCATCAGTCTCACAACATTAAGATGCAGATTCCCTAAGAATCTTGCCTATTCTACTGGCATTACAATAAACCTTGTCATTTTGACTGGAAGAAAGTTTGAATGCATGAATTCATTCTAGGCAAAAGCTGCCCTGTATCCTGACATTTCAGGGTTCCCAGCAACCCCAAACCACATCAATAACATTAATCTATGTAGAGCTAAATTAGCTGGGTTACATAATTTCATTAAGCAATATTCAGCAGACAACTTCTTTCTGTTTTTCAGAATCAGCTTCAGAATATTGGATTCCCTCAATACCTCCTCCACCCTTTAAAGATAAGTCACACATTTATTAGCTGTCAGAGATATAGTATACTTCTCTGGACCCACTGCCCCAACCTGTCCTTGAACTTGCCCAAAGTCGGGCAGAGTCTGCAGAGGGCAAGTGACTAATGCTATGATCATATGAGTGTGGGTTTCTAGTATTTTTGCTTACAGGCCCCTATCTATGTTTCCCACTGATGATCAGCCAGTAGCATCAATTAACTTTTAGCAAAGGGATTTACTAAAAAGGGAAACATTTCCCCTGAACTAGGTACAGACTATCCCCTTGCACAAATGAGATCCCTGGGTAGGGTATGCTCAAACTTAAAGTAAAATAGTAGTGAACTAAATATGTGGCCAAAAAAACTCACAACACCTAGTTCTCAGAAAGTCCTTTGTCTCTTTTACAAAGTTTTTACAAAATTCCTCTTAGGTATAGCTTTCTCCTGGGCTTCTAGGATTAGTGACTTTCCAGAGAGCACAAATGACACCTCTCTGCCATGCAGGATCTCATTCCCCAAAACTATCATTGTCCCAAATTGTCTTTCCACATCTGTCTTCAAATTCTTCCTCTGTTTTCAGCCATTAGCACTCCAGTTATTGCTATTGCCTCTGGTCATCTGGAAGAAGGAGAGTTTCTCTTCCTCCCCCCAAGCAATTTCCTCTCAGGGACTTGGCTGGAGCTCTTTCACCACAGACTGGCCTACTGATGAAATGTGTGATTCCATGGAAGGGTAGGGTATCCACTCCACTCCAAGCAATTACCAAAGACCTAGGAATCTTAAGGGCACCTAGATGGCACAGTGGATAGAGTGCTAGCTGTGTATTCAGGAGGATCTGAGTTCAAATCTGGCCTCATACACTTACTAGATGACATCTCCAGTTGTCTTGATCCATATCTGGCCACTGGACCCAGATGGCTCTGGAGGAGAAAGTAAGGCTGGTGACTTTGCACAGCCCTCCCTCACTGTAATCCAATTCACTTGCAAGTCATAGAATCATCTTCCTGATGTCATGGTCCTCTTCAAGAATGAAGGACAAACCACACACAACCCTGTGCAAGTCACTTAACTGTGTTTGCCTCAGTTTCTTTATCTGTAAAATAAGCTGGAGAAGGAAATGGCAAATTGTTTCAGTATCTTTGCCAAGAAAACCCCAAATGGGGTCAAGAAGAGTAAAACATTAATACAGTCTAGGGGTGCTAGAAAATTCATAATGCAAGGGTACAGAGTGGATCTGCCTCAAAAGAATTCAACCACTCAAGCCTTCTTTCAGTCAAGAGACAAGGTTTATTGTGTCTCCAATAGAAATGGGCAGGATTCCACAGTTTTGCCCTATAGCCCATTTCTTCAACCAATATGAGATAGACATAAGGCCCTCTAATTATCCTTGTTGCCTTTTGCTGAATAATTTTCATTTCCTAAGGTATGGTGCTCAGAACTAAACAAAATACTCTAGATGAGATCAGATCAGGCCCAGAGTACACTGAGACATTCAAGTCAGGAAACTATCCCCCTCTTAATTCAGCCAAAGATTGCATTAAGGATCTTTTGTTTATTTGTCTGTTTTTTTGTTTGTTTGTTTTTGTTGTGGCATGATTGCTATCTAATCATATCTGTCTTGTCTTATAGTTATGAAACCAATTTTTCATAGTTACGGGCAAGATTTCATATTTATCCCTCTTGGTTACATTTTATTAGATTCATTCCAATGCTCCGGCCCAGGCCTGCACAACCTGTGGCCCTCAGGCCACTTACAGCCTGAGGGCTGCTTGTAGCATGCCAAAGGATTGCCTCTACATACAAAGGATGTTTTTCTCTACATTTTTCAGGAATGGCCTGAAATCCTTTGGCATGCCACAGGGTGTGAAGGCCTGCTAGCCTGTTATGATCTGTTTGAATCTTGACTCTGTCACCCAATATGTTAAAAATCCATTCCAACTTTGTGATGTATGCAAATTTAATAACCATATAAATTATGCTTTTATCCAAGCTATTCATAAAAATGTTAAATAGAAGAGGACCAAGTGCATGTCAATGTCAATATTGATATGATTCAATTCCTCCTGTCATATGTCTACTAGGTAATTGAGCAAGGGTCTCACATTTATAGTACAAGTAGTTAAGTTAATGATTATGTGTGATCTAAAAAACTTTAGGATTCTTAGCACATTCTGTCTCCTTTTCCACCAATCTGGTACCATCAGAAATAGACCTTGCAGGACTAAGGGAAAAATTATTATTTTTTTTTGTTTGTTTCATGGCTTTTCATAGTCAGAGAATTCATCACCAAATGATCAGCTTACTAGTGATGAGTCTCACAACTGAGAGCTAGATTGGTGGGTCAGAAATCAGATATTATCTGTTGTCAGGATATTACTTGAAGCCTGCTGGCATCATTTTCATGATTTTCAAGGCCTGTCCTTTCTATTCCCTATAAAGCATCAGTATAGGGCTTTGCTAAGGGAATTTGCTATAAAAATTATATTGCATGATAAATGCATTAGAGCATTACAAAATAAAGTTGTGTGTGAAGTCTAAGAGAGACTTTTCTAGAAGACTTCCTAAAGGAGGTAGCATTTGAGTGGGATTTTAAGAATAGGTAGAATTTCTTAAAAATATAGAAGCTCAATAAACAGTCCACCCAGGGGCCTGTGCTAATGTTGTCTTTCGTGAACTCCTGTGTCAGGGCTAAGAAGGTACAGGGAAAAAAAAAGTTCTCCAGATTAGTGAGATCTGGAGAAATAAAATGGAATAATTTAATTCCATTTAACCCTCTTCTTAATTAAATGAGAGTTCTCAGGAAGCTGAATACCTCTGACTTGACCCCATGGTAAACAGCTCTTGCAAAATTCTTCAGTGAAATTACTACCAAAATGCTTGTTACATCATTACATAGATTCTGGATAAACAAGTGGGAAAAAGCAGACAACTGATATCTTTTAAATAACAAAAAGAGCATGCAAGATGGTGTTTATATAACAAGTTCATAGCCATAATCCCTAAAGTCATTACTCAAAATACAATTTTGTAAGCATGCCTAGGGAGAGCTACTGAATTTTTCTTTTCCTTTAATTTTAATATAGATGAAATCAATGTCAATCTTCCCTGAATTTTTTGCCTTGACTATTATGATGGTCATATGTGTTATTGTGCATTTCCTTGGTGACTGTCATATTATTGGTGATTTATGGGACACATTTACCCTACTAAAGCATCTCTGACTTAGCTACTTTGTTGACATTATACTCTACACTTCCCTGGCCATGCTTATACAGATGCATAGGTCTATGTCATGTAGTGGATTCACTTCTGTTTTGGTCTCTTTCTTCAATTATTTGTTATAACTCATTTGAAAAGTTACTCTGTATCAATGTGTCTTTCTGGTTTGTGAATAATTTACTTTTTCTTGAGGTCATTGACAAGTAGCACCATACTTTGT
The DNA here is from genome assembly GCF_900497805.2 of Vombatus ursinus. NCBI lineage: Eukaryota > Metazoa > Chordata > Mammalia > Diprotodontia > Vombatidae > Vombatus > Vombatus ursinus. The sequence goes on along the minus strand of NW_020954590.1, from coordinate 44,256,501 downwards.
CCAAATTGTTATCATATTGTGTTGTGTTTGTCCTTGGTTCTCCAAAAGGACCATGACATCAAGGAGGTGATGACATGACTTGCAATTGACTTTGATTTGAGGGAGGGAGGGATGTGCAAGGTTGCCAACCTCACTTTCTCCTCCAGAGCCATCTGGGTCCAGTGGCCATATATTGATCAGGATGACTGATGGCCCAGGATGCAATGGGAGACCCTGATCCTTTAAAGCTAAGGTCTTTTCAGGTTCTCACTTTGAGTAAGGTGACGCCCATTCAGTGAATAAGCCTTTTTTAAGAAGTGAATCAAAGGATGACCCTTTTAATAAAAAAAAAAAAATCAAACTGGGAGGGGAAACCCTCAGGGTTGCTGGCCAAAAGAGAAACAGTTACAATACTTTCACTCTGAGCCAGGAGAGCCCAAAATATAACCATTAAATGCTGCTTGGGCAGGGACCCATTGTCTAATTTATTAGCTTCAGAGTGAATTGGGTTTAAGACTTGGTCTTTGAGAAAGAAATCTAGCCAGTAAACCCCAGAGAGGAAAAGGACAAGGATAAGGAGAGGGCCGGGGCCAGGAAGAGGGAGATTTTGGTTATCGGGGCCATCCCTTGACTCACTTCTTAAAGAGGCCTATTCACTGAATTGGCATTACCTCACTCAAAGTGAGAACCTGAAAAAATCTTAGCTTAAAAGGGCCGGGGGGGAGCTGGCAGGGCACGGGAGAGGAGGTATGGGAGAGTGAGCAAGATGGGGGGATGCGAGCGGGAAGGGTCCGGGAGGGCTGCAAGGGCCACACTTCCTGGGCCTCCGGCTACCATCCACCCACCCTTGCAGATTTCTGGAGCCTGGTTCCCGAAATTAGGATGAAACTAGGAAACATCCGCCCTTTGAGCAGCTCCATCACCATTAGCTGCTACACACCCCTGAAGGCAGACTACTTCCGCCTGGCAACGGTTGATTTTCAAGGCGATGCTCCCCGTGGAGAAGAGGTTCCGGCCATGTACCTGGGGCACGAATGTCATATGTACCAGCCCTCCCTAAGATGTTTACAGCAAGCCCTCCATGAACATCACCGCCCCTAGTGAAGGAAGGCAGCTCAGTGGTTGTCCACTGCAAGCCCAGCAAGGACCTCCTCCAGCTCTGGGTGCTGATCAGGGGGGACCCCGACACGGAAAACTTGGTGGTGGAACAAAGAGACAAGGAGTTCCAACACCAGATAGAGGACATGAATCCGAGCCATGCTGGAGTACACACGTGCTACGGTCAAGATGACAGAAATCCATACCTGTGGACCCACACCAGCGACCCCCTGTCGGTGTCCACGGGCGGTCGTGCAGAAGAACCTCGCTCCCAGATAACTCTCCTGGAATCCCTCTCACCTCCGTGGTTCTGGCCTTGATTTCCCTGCAAAGCCGGTGGGCATAGCCCTGCCCAGGTCATGACAGGTACAAGAATGGAGCAGCCAGACTGACAAGACTCCCTCCCCGCCTCCCCCCAACCCAGGCTAAATAAAGTGCTTCTGATAGGGAAAAAAAAAAAAAAAAGAGCTGGGGTCTCCCATTGCATCCTGGGCCAGCTCCAATCATCCTGATCAATATCTGGCCACTGGACCCAGACAGTCTCTCTGGAAGAGAAAGTGAGGCTGGTAACCTGGTACATCCCTCCCTCACTCAAATCAAAGTCAATTGCAAGTCATGTCATCATCTCCCCGATGTCATGGTCCTCTTGGAGAAGGAAGGACAAACACAACTTGTAAGTAGTCGGAGCTGCCTGATGACTAGGTTCCCAGCTGGCCAGTTCCCTGTTATCATATTAGATTAGAGGATGAGTACCTAAGTATTAGAACTTGTTAAATGTGACCTGGGTTACCTCTGGGGGCCAATATGTTCTCCATCTGTGTAGTAGGATCAATATCAATTAGGGTCTCTGCCATGTGGACTAGGCTAGATGTTGCCTAAAAGGAAGAGAAGCTATCCTCAAGAATCCATTGGCCTGGGGCAGCTAGGTGGCACAGTGATAGAGCACTGGCCCTGAAGTCAGGAGGACCTGAGCTCATATCTGGCCTCAGACAGAACACTTGACACTTGCTAGCTGTGTGACCCTAGACAAGTCACTTAACCCCAATTGCCTAAAAATTAAAAAAAAAAGAATCCATTGGCCTAGGAGACTTGAGCCACTGATGTCTTTTTACTTCATCTCAGGCAAATTCTTAACTTTCTTTGCATCAGGGGAAATCTTTAGTAGTCTGATAAATCTTATGACTCTTTTCTTAGAATACTTATTTAAAAACATAAGATAACATTCATAGAATTAAAAGGAAAAATTATTTTGAAATTATCAAAATTATTTTTTGAATTCACAAACTAATTAATCTAAGAACTAATCTCATACATACAAAAGACCAATCCACCAGGAAGTAGCAGCACAGTAGATAAGAGTGTTGGGCCTGGAGTCTGGAAGACTCATCCTCCTGAGTTTGAATCTGGCCTCAGACACTTACTGGCTGTGTAACCCTGGGCTAAGTCACTTAACCCTGTTTACCTCAGTTTCCTCACCTGCAAAATGAGCAGGAGAAGGAAATGGCAAATCACTCAAGTATCTTTGCCAAGAAAATCCCAAATGGGGTCATGAAGAGTTAAATGTGACTGAAAATGACTGAAAAATCACAACCTTATGGATGCTGCATTGCCCATTGAAGTCAACCAATGTCTAGAATTCTTTTTTTCAGGAGAAGGTATTACAGTGGCCTTCTGATCAAACTTATTCTTGTGATCAGATACATTTCATTACTGAGACAAGAGGGGTTGCAGTCAAAACATTGCAGTATCCTTTCTGAGTAGCCTTACCATGCTATTGTTAAGTAAGCATTTTTGATATGTGTTATTCGGTATCTAGATATCGCCTTTCATTACAGTCCCTATCTAGAACCACTGGTCCGCGTCAGCCATGGTCCAGGACACTATCATTGGAATTTTTCAAACAGTGGCTAAATGAGCACTTTCCAGAGAGTGTGCAAGTGTAATTCCTGTATCAAGTAGTTGTTGAACCTTAAAGGTCTCTTTCAAATCGAAAATTCTATCTTTTAGGTTTTTATCATAGCACAAGAAATATAGCCTTGCTACTTATCTTCTTTCTCTGTCTCTCACCTTTACCCAAATCTATAGTACAAAGAGAAAATAAACTACATAGTTCTAGGTCTAGATGTAATACATTTTTCTAGATTAGCGCTGGAAAAATGTTATTTTAAAAATCTCCTGAAGAGGAAGCTTCAAGGATGAGAAGGAGAGTACTTTCTCTTTGACCTCAGTCTCAGTCTTCTCTCTCTCCTTGGCTGGAGGACTTTGGAAACTTTGAAAAGCCCAGAGGATTTTGAACTTCTGGTCCTCTTTTTGGTGCCCTGAGGACAGCAGTGGCCTGAGTCAGTGTTCCACCGAGAGCCAAGAATAGATTGGATGTGAGTTTGGGAAGGCAGATTCATATTGCCACAAAGAAGCTATACCCTGCCTAAGGGGAGCTTCTTAAGCACCCCACTAACCTCCATGAGTGCCTGAAGCCTCCTCCCCCTGAAGGATCCTCTTCTTCCATTAGCAAATTCCTCCTTGGGCCTCCATTTTGGAGTGGGGCCCAAGCTGCCCAACCTAGTTGTGTTTCTGACTTTCCGAACTTCAGCATCACGACCTTAAGCAGGTACCTTCATTCTTGCACTCCCTTTTGTATGCCTTCCCCCTATTAAAATGTAAACTACTTGAGAGTGGGAACTGCCTTTTTTCCCCTTATATTTGTGACCCCAGTGCTTAGCATAGTGACTAGCACATTGCAAGCTTAATAAATACTTGTTACCTATATAACCAGGCAGTTTCTCCAAAAACTGGCTAATTTCTCTGACCCTCAGTTTCTTTATTTCTAAAATAGGGTGAATAATCCATGTAGTCTGAAGCAGGCAATGTCTTGGTGGATAGAGAGCCACCTTTAGAACAGAGAAAACCTGGATTTTCCTGCCTTCGACATGAACCCTTTGGGTGACCCCAGGCAAGTGACTCTCAGTGGTCTAGGCAGTTCTCTTAGATCAGCGGTATCAAAGCCAAATAGAAATAGGGGCCACTAAACACATATATAAGTATTCCATCAGGCCACATATTGTCTTAGAAAACCACACATGTTTAAATATTTCTTTTTTTTTGTTAATACAGATAGGAAGTACATTTTAATCTGGCTTGCAGTATTGTAGGCTTCATGCAGCTAAAATGAGTTTGACACCTGTCTTAGACTTTAAGTTGCAGATTTGATGGTAACTTGGATTGGTAGAGGAAATTTTCTCACCAGGAGTACCCTGTACCAGTTAAATCACTACCCTGTTAAAGCAAACAAACAAACAAGAAAATGCTTGTTCCACTTACCTCACAGGTTTGTAGGACAATCAAATGAGATAATTTATATGAAGCACTTGAGAGTACAAAGCACTGTATAAATATGTTTTTTCCTCTCAGGTGCTACAACAGTGCTTTGAGCATCCTAAGGCTTCATAAATGTTGAATCAATGTCATAGGTCACTTGTGTCAGGAAGCTGAAACCTACAAGCTACAAAGAGAGTACACAGCCAGAGGCTGCAAATGTGGTTTGCACAGTAACACTTATGGGGGGTGCCTTCTGAGGCATGAGATATAAAGCCTTGTATACTGTGCCATTTAGGGGATGACAAACCACATAACTTAATGGTACCACATTTGGCATAAGAAACATTCCCAGGGACATTTATGACTGGAAAAGGATGTGGGTCAGTTATACAGTAAGAAGGAAAAGTAACAGATTGACAGATCAACTGCCACACTGGTATTGACAAAATACTGTAAGAACCTCTCTGAGCCTGTTTTCTTACCTATAAATGTGGATACAAATATCTATACTATGTATTTCATGGGGTTGTTGGTACAAAGCACTCTGTAAGCCTCCATGCTTTATACAAATATATATAGATATAATATTTGCATATATATACAAATATAAATACAAATAGTATATACATATATATACAAATTTGTATGTATATACATACATACGTGTGTGTATGTGTGTGTATACATCATTATTTCTCCATCCTGGGTCATGCTCTGGGAACTACTTAGAGATGTTGAATGTTATTTTCACTCTTTTAGGCCTTTAAGGAGCTATTATGGAAATTGCTTAAAAAAAAGTAGTCTTTGGTCCGTTACCAAAGCTCTGAGTGTACAAGGACCGGGTTCAGTATTGGAGGTTCTCAGTAATAGCTGGCATTGACATAGTGGGTCAATATCTGCAAAGTGCTCATTTCGTCTTGATGGTAACCTTCAGTTTTACAAATAAAGAAACTGAGGCTAAGAGATTAAACTGATTAGGCATATACATTTATTGAGCATTTACAACATTCTAGGAATTATGTTAAGCATTGGAGATTTGTACAAAGAAAGTCATCTCTGTCCTCAGAGAACTCAAGTTCTAATGGAGTAAACAACATGCAAACAACTAAGTATAAACATGTACAAATCCAAGGGTATTGTGCAGGTGAATGTACTGGTTGTGAATCAATCATCAATTTTTGATCCATCATCTCTGTTGTGGTATCAGTGGGGCAACAAGTAACCATGAAAAAATAAGAATTCATCTTAGCAAAAAGTCAACCTTCACACCTTGTTATAAAGAAATTAGCAATACCAGGAAAAAAATGGCCTCATAAGGAGGGTAACAGACTCAGGACAATGCTTGAGCAAAATCATTTTATAAAAAGAAATTTGTTCCTTTCATGCACCCCTTCTCCCTGCCAAAAGTATGAATTCTTCTCTGGTCATTGGTCTTGCTACTAGGAAATGAGATTTAAAAAAACAAAACAAAACTGGATAAAAACCTCCACCTGCCACATGATATAGTTTCCCTTACCCCATGGTATTTTTCTGAACAAAAAGGAGGTCAGAACTCCTTAGTGCCATGTTCTTTCTCCCAACCATAGGTTACAGTAGTAGAGTAAGGAGGAGGGAAGGAAGGAAGGAAGGAAGGAAGGAAGGAAGGAAGGAAGGAAGGAAGCTAAACAGGAAGGAAGGAAGGAAAACTATAAACACCATATAGCTTATCTAGAGAAGACAAGTGAAGTGTTTTGGACTCTTGAAAAATAGCATTGCACACATTAAAAATTTTGTGTTACGACTGTAAGATGAATGTCCTTTTCAAGGCCATGAAAGAAACTGGGGTAAGGAGGGGGCTTTATAATGTCCTTCATTTTAAAGCAGTTGTAGGCTTTAAATATAGCATTTGGAAGCAAACACAATACTCCATCATGATAGACAGCTCAGAGGACAACATATGGCTATGACCTTAGGGCCTCACTTCAGAAAGACTTCCTAAGAATCCTGCTATAATACACTGTCTTAATGCCCCTCTGATGCCATTAGTTTACCAGCATGTGTGGCCCTTTGATGAGACTTTGTGAAAAGTTACTAATTCTTTTTATTCCATATGTTTCCAATTGTAGCTTTCCTCATTGTGGGATGGTCTCTAGGGGAGAGCTGAGCCTAGTTATGTCTTTTGTGTGATAAATGCCATGATTAGACAAGTGTCTTTCACCTTGTAAGTGCTTAATAAGTGCTAACTGAAAAGGATACTAATGGAATAATTATTATTCTATTGTGGAAATTCAGCAGAATATATATATGTGTATATGAGTGTGTAGATATAACATACATATACATGTATGAGTATATATATAACACATATGTATACGTGTGTGTGTGAGAGAGAGAGAGACAGAGAGAGACAGAGACAGAGACAGAGAGGAGTAAATTTTACCAAAGTTGAAAATTCTTAATAGTTGCATTATCACTCCATAAATGTGCTTTGCTCCTAACCAGATGCCATGTAATGGCAAGAAGAAAATAATTACAGCTCGTTCCTTCCTGGAACTCACCTCCTCCTCTGATCCCAAGTATATTTATTCACTCTTTTGAGTCATATGAATTGGAAATATTCTGTTTTTAAATAGGCAAATAAGAATTGGGATCTATTTTGTAAAATAAACAAAAGCAAATGTTTTAATATTTTTTAAAAAATTATAATTTAGAAAGATAATTGCTCTCCATGTAAAAGCTAAAAAACAATCTATACTATATATTTTGAAAATATTTATCTTCCATTATGGAAGGGGGTGGGGGAAGGAAGGAGAAAGAGAAAGAGAGTAGTCTAGTAGCAAATACAGCCTCAGACACATGCTAGCTATATGAATATGAGCACATTTCTTAACCTCTAAGAGCCTCTGGGTAACTGTCTAAGAATATCAGTCACAATCATCAGTGGTAAACTTTCGTTGGTAGAGGTAGATTCCTCTCTCTTTCTCTCTATCTCTGTCTCTGTCTCTGTCTCTCTGTCTCTCTCTCTAAGTGAGGCTGATGACTTTGTGCAGCTCTGCCTCACTTAATTCTAATTTACATACAAGTCAAGACATCAACCTTGTGAAGTTATTGGTCCTCTGAGAATGAAGGATCAATAACAGCTAATGCTCTCTGTCTCTGTCTTTCTCTGTCTCTCTGTCTATATGTGTGTGTATGTGTGTATGTATATATGTATATATATATACATATATCCATACATACACATATGTATATATGTATATGCGTATGTGTGTGTGTGTATGTAATTTTCCTCAGTAGTGAAGTGAGAAAGTTAGACTAGATGGTCTCAGGACTCCCTTCTATCTCAGATCCTATAAAACTAGTTTATAGCTATGGACCTGGTGTCAAGAAAACCTGAGTTCAAATCCAGCCTCACAAATTTACTCACTGTGTGACCCTGAGCAAGTCACTTAACCTCTGTCTGCCTCAGTTTCCTCTGCTGTAAAAGGGGATAATAATAGCACCTCTCTTTCAAGGTTGTTGTGAGGATAAAATATGGTAATATTCATAAAGTATATTGTGAACTTTAAAGTGATATATAAGTGCTAGCTATTCTTATCAGTATATAATTACAGATATAGGTATGTGTATATACACACACATGCAAATACACACATATGCATATACACACACACATATATATACATCTTGGTATATACACTCATAAATATATACATATATCAATGTATACACAGATTGTGTATGAGTATATATAACCTAATATATATTATATGTGTGTATACATGTATACACACATGAATATAGTCATTATGTGTTAAAAGGAGAACTTGAATTTGGGTCTTCTCTCCTCTTAGGCACACTTTCTAGTCACTGTATCATACCACTCCCCTGCCTTCCATGTAATGGAAAGGTGAACATTTCTAAGGTACATAGGTCATAAAACCTTTGCATGGAAGAAAATGATCTTTCTGAGAGGGTATTTTTTTAAAAATGAAAACATATTTTGTAGAGATACATTTATATTTGGATCTCCCTCAGCACTTGATTACCCCCACCCCCAAGAAAAATATATGTATCTATGATTTCACTGGCATAGGGAAATTCCCTCTACTGGGCAGGTTAGCAACCATTTGCAATCTATAGCCTTAGAGCATTATCTGGGAGCATGGGAGGTATGTGTGGGGGGAGAGATATAAATGTCTTGTACCAGGGGCTCCCAGCCAGTATGTAGCAGATACAGGGCTTAAAGCCAGGTATTCATGACTCTGAAGCAAGATTTTTATTGCCTATGCCCGTATTTCTTTTATGTGTATGTATGTATAAATGTGGGGAGGGAGTAAGGGAGGTAGAGAGATAGCTCCTCTCTATTTATCTCTGTATGCATATAGGTATGTGTGTGTATGTACACACCCATATACATTCATACACACATTTGTGAACCTTTATATTTATGTGTATCTTGGCCTACTTCCACTTGGCCCTCTGGAAAATTGAGATAAAAATACTTACTTCCTCCTTCATTATTGGCTATTTGGGAGAAAAGTTTTATAGAAATGCAAATATGTGTTCTATTGAGTCTGTGCCCAGAAACACACATATACACCCACACACATTTGATGCAACTATTGATATTAGAGGATGGAAATCTAAGAGGAAGCAGCATGATACAGCATTAGATCATGTGCTCCGAAGTCTAAGAATCCGGGTTCAATTCCCTTCCCTGATGTTTACTACCTATAGGGCCTTGAACAAAGTCACTTAACCTGTCTGGGTCTCAAATTCTTCACCTGCCAAATGGGGGGTTTGGACTATATGGCCTCTGGAATCCCTTCTAGATCCAGTTCTATGCTGTGATGACTGTAAGGTTTAAGAGATGAGCAATAAATCCCAAGACCCCTGGTTTGTCTTCCTTCAAACCATTGGTAGGACCAACTACCATTGGCTTGGGGTGTTTTTCCTGCTCCTAGGATAACATTCTTATTTTAAAAATGTGAAGATTAATGTCCCACACCTTCTTTTGGTCAGTTCAATATAGCGTAAGGACTGCTAACAAGTAGACAGAGAGCTGTTCTGATTTTGACCTAGAATTCTTATTCTTTCAACTCTTATCAAAAGAACACCAAACCTTTGAGAATAATGGAAAAAATTCACTCAATCAATATGGATATATATGATGTAAGACTTTCATTCTCTGGTATTGTGTGGTCAGAGCTTATAAGTTCTTTGGTTATTTCTTTTTTTGTAATTGTATCCCCAGGGTCTATCATAATGATGAGCATATAGTAGGCATTTAATAATTGTTTATTGATTGGTTGATTTCCTTGGCTTCCAATGCACCATTTCCCTTGTGTGTTAAGTGATAAACCACAAACCATATCCAGTCTTAGTAGAAACAACATTAGTGATTTGAGCAATTCCAAAAGGCACACACCTTGTGAGAAAGCATGAATTCCATTTAAGTCAAATATATAAGATCCCAACACCATCACTAGATGCTTCTGAGTTAGATAAAGGACTCTTTTCCATGTCAGCTTCAGAAAAAGTCTGCTTCATTTGCATTGTTTTGAGAAATTTAAATGAGACTGGGGGTGTGGAAGGGGGTGTTTGAGAGAAAGACTGGCAAAGAGATTGAGGAGAAGGGTGGATATCACTGCGAGTAACAATGTAAGTAGAACAATATGTACCCGAATGCAATGATGTTATGAAAAAACAAGCTTTTTTGATGTATTCCTTTGATAATGCCTTAGAGAAGCTAAGTAAAAAAAAAAAATGTTGGGGATGCTAAGGTTATTACATAGATTAAAATTCAGTTTGATAGCTAAAGGGAAGCAAATGACTCTTGAATTTCTAAAGTCTCTACTGGCTAGAGTTCCATGGCATAACCCACCTCCCAGAGGTGCAGAAGTCAGAAATGGGTCACACTTCTCTCTTCCAACAAGTTCATTTTACAAATTGCATGATCATTCCATTATATTCCTCCACCTCCCTGGGGTTCCTACATGATAAGTCTGAGAGGTCTGAAAAATATAGTCACAAATATAAGAGCCGCAGCAGTTCAACCCATCCCTTATTTGTTTCTTGTCACAGTTCATCTCCAGCAAGAGGGAAGCAAGGGAAAAAAAAAAGAAAAAAAAGGGGGCAGCTAGGTGGCACAGTGGATAGAGCTTTGGCCCTGAAGTCAGGAGGACCTGAGTTCAAATCCAGCCTCAGATCAAACACTTGACACTTACTAGTTGTGTGACCCTGGGCAAGTCACTTAACCCCAATTGCCAAAAAAAAGAAAGAAAAAAGAAAGAAAAAGAAAAAGAAAAAGAGGGAAGCAAGGCCCCCAAGGCTCGGCTGCAAGAGAAGCCTGAACAAACCCTGCAGGGCTCCACTTATTTTACCGGTCTTCATGCTCAGGAAGAAATACTCTCCCATTTCATTGGTTCTGCCTTTTATATTATCTATCCTGACTGCCTGGTTTTAATCACTACCATCTTCTTTTGCTGGTCAGACTCATCATGTTTCCCCATGCTGGGGGTTGCTGTCCAAGGTCTCTTCATTCCTCCTCTTCTTTTGAGTGGCCAGCTTCTCATTAACACTAAAAACTTTTCACAAACCAAAATCTGAGAATGAGTCACACATTCACCCATGATGACTTCATTCCTTTTAAACTCAACTTTAAGGTTAAAACAAAAAGAAAATTTTATTGAGCAGTTCTTTTCCGATTCCTCTATAAGATAAGGCCCTTTTGTTCTACAACCCCTTCATTTGCATGCTGTATAGTCACTTACGTATAAGAAGATATTTAGCTAAAATATTTTTAGATTATTAGACACTGTATTATATATCTATAGCAAGCAAGACTGTCTTTGTTGTGTCATATTTTTAATCATCAGAGCCTAAAATGAACATAATTAAAACAGCTTGCTGCATGCCAGGGAATAAAATTTACTAAGATATTTATTTCTCTGTATGTAAGTGAGGATACACTGAATAATGAGGCTCAGAGCAAAATCACTACTCTCACTTGGTGTCTCAGCCTCTCCCCTTGTAGAGAAAAAAAAAACCAGGAACATGTGACACTACTATCTATCTTCAGTTTTCAGATAATCAGTCTCTAAGAACCCTTCTGGAGTCTTACTTTGTCCCTCTGGCCCCTGAGACTCACTTTGTAGGAAAGAAATGGCCTATGAAGCCCTTTCCTTCTTCCACATCCCAATTGTACCACTTCCTCATTCCACCATGAAGGGTGTACCAACCTATCCGTAAGTAGGGAGCAGAAAATCAAGAGTTTTTAAATAGATGCACTTGTGAGCATAGGATTGTTGGAGCAAATTGTTTAACCAGTGTCTGTTTGTTATACCTAACCATGTAACTCTTGTCTTATTATGTGCCTCCAAAACCTGACTGTCCACCAACTCTAATCCGCCATGCCTGCATGTCTCCTTGATCTTTGAGCAGAGTGTTTGGATCATGTCTTGACCTTAGTTTGACCTCTTAATATTAAGAACAGTAAAGAGAGAAGTAGGGGTCCTGATTTATAGTCATAGTCCTGCTACTAATTCTCTCTTTGACTTTGAGCAAGTCACTTCACCATAATAGGCCTCAGTCTAAGATTCCTCCCTTCCTGCTTTAGCATTTCACAATTCTCCAATTTACTTATCTATACCTTGGCTGGACACACCTCTTCTATGCTTCTTCTTGCTTGCACCCTGCTCCCTCCACTTGTTTACAACCAAGTAGCACCACTTACTGGTCAGACATTGCATAGTTAATTCTCATTTCAAAAAGGTCCTTTCTCCCACTACCTCCCCCTTCTGACCAAACTCTGGCTAGCTAGTAATCTCTTGATCCAAGATAGGATACATAAACAAATTCCAGACCCATTTTTTTTCTGCATGACACTGAATAGAAACCCTCTCAGAGTTGCAGTATATTGCTGTCTTCTCCCCCAAAGTTTTATTGAGATTGAACATAATGAGAAATAAAAAGTGCTTGCAAGTTCTTGGGTGACAAGTGCTAAAGAATATTAATAACTTAAATGTCTGCAGTAGTGTCTTCTGAGTGAGCTTTAAGTTATATGTATGCTCTCTTATCCTTTTGCACTAGTTTCATGCTTAGGTCTACATGCATAATTTTGTGTAAGATTCTCCTATCTTAACTCATTACTCAAAAAAAAGATAACTCTAATACATGCACACACATACATAAGAAATGAATTTAATAGTTTTTGTGTTTCTACTAAGGGTCTCCCATAGGTTATAGGGTCAGTACTTATATCTATGACTGTGAGATAGGAAAGCTAAATGAATTCCATTTTACAGATGGGAACCTGAGGCAAAGGAGAATGGAACACTTTTTTCAAAGCTACATAATAGGAATCATAGTTCTCTTGATTCTTTTTATTGATGCTAAGTGTAGACTATTATTATAGTCACCAAGTGGAAGGGACAAGGTAATATTTCATATATAGTGGACTGTCACCAAGGGGATAAAATGTCTGGTGACCATGGCAGATAAATGAAAATGATGAAGAGATTCATAAGACTCGAAAATATAATATGAACGGTTTAGTTCTGCAGCGATAACAAGGGTGGGGCAATCAGGTGCTACAGAACCCTGAAATTCAGAGATCACTGACAGTAATCTCATTCTTTGGCCATCTCAAAAACTACTGAGATGAGCAGCTATTTAATAAGAATAATTAGTAACATCAGGAAAATTTGGCTCTGTCTTGCTTGCCAACCCTCAACCACATTCCCACCCTAATAATTTGTTTAGCATTCCTTGGGATCTCCATATTCTTACTATGAATTGAAATAAGGGGGAAGGAAAACAAATTTATTTATTTATTTAGTAAGGCAATCGGGGTTAAGTGACTTACCCAAAGTCACACAGCTAGTACATGTCAAGTGTTTGGTCTGAGGCCGGATTTGAACTCAGGTCCTCCTGACTTCAGGGCCGAAGCTCTATCCACTGTGCCACCTAGCTGCCCCTGGAAATCAAATTCTGAAACAAAAGTTTACCACAGATACTCAATAAGCTGTAAAACCTACCTAATGGGTAAATCAAAGTATTTTTCCACAAAATGATCAGTCTGGATATAGTGCCACCTCCATTATGGCATGTATTTGCTAAAGAGAACTTAAGAAAATTGATTATTTTTTATTTCAATATTCTTATTTCAATACTCAAATGAATTTATCTTTTTAAAAAGTAGATTCAAAAGCTATCATCAGGCTGCTTTCCTTGGCCATATTTTTTTCGTTTGTTTTTGAAATTTGCCACAGACACCAGAATGGCAAGCTGGGGCTCTGTAATTTGTGTATTTAGGTGCCTTGTCTTCAAATGTAAAATTTTATTAAGTTCTCTGTTATAAGGAAGTCAGGGAATTTCTCTTAGTCACTTCTGCTTCAAAATTTGTTTTCCTTCCCCGTCCAAAGGGTTTTGGAATATTTTGCCCAGCAGTTAATTGACTTTACCCAGGAAATGGACATTTTTTACATACATACATACATAAAGCATATATAGAAAGTTACATTTTTTAAACAATTAAGTCATGTAATACATTCCAAATAAATTTTTGTATATATTTTGTATTATTAGCATAATTTTCTATACATTAGCTTGGTTACTTAAAATTTGGAGTAAATACGATAGAAAAGTAATTAAAATGTAACATGTAATACTATTATTTTCTATAAAGTTTTATGGCAGGAGAAGGTTTATACTCTTTCAAATTCTCAGAAAAAAATAAGGATCTCTCATTTCAAAAGGGTTATCCAGGTAAACCTACACCTGAACAGGAATCCCCCCCTTGTAACACTTATTCATTCAGCAACCAGCATTTATTAAGTACTTACTATGTGCCAGGAACTGGGGATACAAAAATAGAAATAAAACAATCTTTGACCTCAAGAAGCTTAAACTTCATCAAAGGGGAAAACATGAATAGAGGTAAGTCAATACAATGTTACCAGTGGTAGTGGTAATGATAGTGGGGTGCTAGCAACTAGGGAAATCAGGATGCGGCTTGTGTAAAAGTTGGTACTCTCTAGATGAACCCTGAAGGCAACTAGAAATTCTGTGAAGTAGAGGTAAAGAGAGAGTGCAATCCAGGCATGAGGGATAGCTTATTCAAAGTTATGGAGATGAGAAATGGAATGTTTCATATATGCAACAACAGATAGGCCAGTGTGATTGGAACCTAAAACATATATAACATTATAAACATTATAAACAGGAACATTATAAACAGGGAGTAGTGCATAATAAGTCTAAAAAGGTAGGTTGGAATCATATTATGAAGAAATTTAAATGCTAAATAAACAATGATGTTTGTGTTTTATTATAAAGGTAATAGAAAGTCCTTAGAATTTTTGGAGTAGAGGAATGACATGATCAGACATATATCTAAAGGATATCATTCTGGCAGCTATTTGGAGGATAAACTGAAGAGAGTAAAGTCAAGTCAACAGGCATTTATTAAGTGCCTACTATAGGCCAAGCTCTGTGATAAACATTGTGGATACAAAGAAAGTAAAAAATTAGCCCTGCTTTCAAGGAGCTCAGAGTCTAATGCAGAGGTGGGGAACCTGCAGCCTTGAGACCACATGTGGGCTTCTAGGTCATTGGGTGCGGCCTTTTGACTGAGTCCAAGTTTTATGGAATAAATCCTTTTTTTCAGGGGTTTAGACTCTAATGGAAGAGGAGAAATTTTCAGCCAGGAAATAATGTGTTAGGGTAGATGTATTTTGGTAGACAGAAAGAGGCAAGTATGAGAGATACTGTGGAGGTAGAACAATGAGATATGACAACTGATTGGATGTCAGGAAAATGAAGGAAAGAGTCAAGGATGACTATCTGATTGTGATCTAGAATACTTGAAGATCAGAGGTGGGCCACAACCGAAAAAATGAAATTTGGAAGAAGGGAGGTGTAGGGGGAAATATAATTTACACACACACACACACACACACACACACACACACACACACACACACAATATCGATGATATAATAATCAACTGTTTTGTTGATATTGAATTTGAGATCCATACAGTACATCTAGTTGGAAATGTCTAATGGGCAGATATGCAATTTGCTCAGGAGAGAGCAGAGTGGTAGGAATATAGATCTAGGGCTTCATTTGCATAAGCAGAATGTATGGTTGAATTTACGGGAACTGATGCAATAATCAAGAAAGAGTATATAGAAGATAAAAACGGCACAACACAGAGTCCTGGAGCACACCAGCAATTAGGGGGCAAGGTATAGATCCTGGTCCAGAAAACAAGACTTATAAGGAGATCTTGACAGGTAGAAGAGGAACCAAGAAAGATCAGTGATATGAAAACTTGAGGAGGGAGTAACTTGAGGAGAGGGTCATTGAAAATGTAAAAAAAACTGCAGAAGTCAAGAAAAATGAAGTCAAAAAATGCCATCGGATTAGAGAGTGATTGGTTCTGGCTCAGTGATGAGGCTGGTGTATGAGATCTCCCTTCTAACTTTGTTTTATCTTCAAATTTCAAAATCATGTTAGTTATACCTTCAGTTAAGTCATTAATAAAAAATGTTGAGCAGCATGTAGAAAAAGATCCAGGGGGATGAGAAGGAGAGTGGCATGACAAGTTGACTTAAAGTTTTTAAAGATCATTTTTTTGAGTCCAGTCATTTAACATTTCTAAGTCTATCTAATTATGTTATGTCTTAGTCTCATCTCTCCATTTTACATGAAATTGTATATCCCAAAAGCATTGTTTAATGCTTTACTGAAATGCAGGTATACAACATCTATGTCATTTTCCTCATCTGTCTTTTAAATAAGCCTACCAAAAAAGGAAATAAACTTAATTTGATATGATCTGTTCTTGGTGAAATGACACAGATTCTTACTATCCCTATACACCCACCCACACACATATATAAGCCATCTGTATTTTCTATCCATTTATATGCATACATGTATATATGCACATGTATGCATATGCCTACATGCATATCTATATTTATCTACAAATATGCATATATATATGTTATGTGTATAGTGTGTGTATGAAGAGAGAGAAGAGAAGAGAAGAGAGGAGAAGAGAAGAGAGAAGAGAAGAGAAGAGAGGAGAGGAGAGGAGAAGAGAAGAGAAGAGAAGAGAAGAGAAGAGAAGAGAAGAGAAGAGAGGGAGGGGAGGGGGAGGGAGGAGGGAGAGGGGGAGAGAGAGAGAGGGAGATAGAGACAAAGAGAGCACTTACTGGTATCAATAAGCTCTTGCTTAGCCCGTGCTATAGCTGCTGCCATTGCTATGATTCTTGCTTGAATTTACACTCAGCAATGTGTTTAGGATATATCTGGCTAAGAAGTATGAAATTCCAAACTTGGCCAAAAAGATATTAAAAAAAGATGTAGAATCCAAGAAGAAACTCTCTATCCCTTAATTACTAGTCAACTCTAGTAACATCTTCTTGAGCTAATTTCATTTCCAAGATTGGGCGCTTTTCTTTACTCCAAAATACACTGAACTTTCTTTAAGCTTAAATGCAACCTTAACACCAAAGTTACCTTTTACTATTCCCCTTCACTCCTCTGACACCTCTACCTGCTTAGAAGATTCTAAGACTTGAAATATGGTGCTTGGCTAGGAAATGCTAGTTTTGAATAGTGATCTCTCTCCTTACCTCTTGAATTGGATCTTACTCTAGATCTCTTGATATAACATATATTCCACTGGAGCACATGAACTTTCCATCAATTATCCCATACTTTCAGTAGATGACTATCCTATCTCCTGCTCCAATTTCACATACCTATCCTTTCAGCCACATTCCTTATGTAATTCTTCATTGATAATATATAATAGCTTTCTCACACTCACCTTGTACCTCTCTATTGCCTTATGGATAACCCCCAAGATATACCTACAAATATAAGTACATATTCATATACATGCTACAGAAACATGAATAAAATCAGCTGACAATCAACCCAATCAACAAATTTTTATCAAGTTCTTGCTATGTGCTGAACACTGTATTAGGCACTAGAAGAGATGGAAAGTTAATGAAATATAAGGTCCTTGCTTTTGTCAGCTATAGAAACTTTCATAGAGAAAGCATTTGATTTGATCGGTAGCCAAGCTACTTCCCTGTAGTCTAGAAACTTGTAGTGCTTTGACAAAATGATGAAGCCATATTGTGAAAGCCCAACTCAGGAAAGTGAATCTTCTCTCCCCCCTTTAATACTTCCCCCCCTTAGTACTAATAGTACTCATCATTCTTCCCCTTAGATCAATTATATCATCTTTCTGATGCAAAGTAGCAGCAAACTAAGTGGGCTTGAGTGGTTCATAGCTAAATATTTGGAAATAATTGATTTGTTTTCGAAAATCCTTTTACTAGTAGGAAGGCTTCATTAATGTCTGACTATCTTGATCCTGACCTCTTACAGGAGCCTCAGTCTGACTCTCCAGACTATTTGGTCCTTGTACTCATCATATTAGTATTCTGTCCATCTGCCTGTCCTGTTCTCAGATACTTCCTTCTCAGGCCCTAGCAGCTTTTTTTTTCATGTGCCCCACTGGCTTTGTTGAATCTGTAGCTTCCTCTCACTTACTCCCATGTGGGGGAAGCACTAATGCTCTCTGCCCTCCTCAGTGAACCTTGAGGGTACCAGCCCTATCTTTGTTGGGTTACTCTAAATCCTGACAATTTCTGAGCATTACGTTGAGGTGAATGGATCTTATTTTTTCCTCATACTGATTTTGAGCAGTGCCATGTGAATTAATCAGATATTTTCCATGAAATACTCCAAGAAATATGTAGACTGTAGGAAAATATACTAGGGAATAAATTCAACTTTCTACTTTCATTTTAGTATCATCTTCTTCACACTGATTTATTTCTCATTCCTGTCTTCCAAACAAAAACAGCAAAAATGACACTTCTTTCTAATTCTCACTTTTCTGTGCCTTGATCTCCATTTTGGGAAAGGAAAAGTAAGAGGCTCAGGGAGAGAACATTGCATCTAGATGGCAATTTGGGCCTAATGTAGTTTATTCTCCTAAGGACATTTTTTTTTAAATTGCTTTCAGCCACAAGCCCCATCCTTCCCAAGCACTTCCTGTCACAAGAATGAGTGCTCCTGGTCATGTGGGTGTTCATTTTTAACATGCAGAAAATACAAAATAAATTTGGCAACAGGCAGAGCTCATCCTTCTGTTCCTGTGATATTTCTGGCATCACTGGAACAGAAGACGTGTGCCCGATCAGCACTTCAGTCAATATGCCGTTTACGCAAGGCAGTGGCAATATGTTGGCATCACTCTAACACAGGCCAGTCCTGGCACAAAGGAAGGGGATTTAGGACCCCAAGTAAAGGTTTGCACCCTAAGCAAAAGAGTGTCCTAGGATGCTTCCAATGACATAGTGACACTATAATACTGGCTGGGTCGGCATGTGATCTAGAATAAAACCATTAAAATCACTTTTGTCCTTGGGATGTACTCTTTTCATATGCACCTTGAGGACTTCTGGGAGACCTACCTATCTCCTGGAGACATATTCAGTAGGCTTACTTTAATGGGGAATGAGAAGCTTTGATCAGGCTCTCACACATTTCGGGTCCTAATTTTAAAGATTTTGTGACTTCTCTTTCAGGGTTTTGCCAAGGGTGTTAGTGAGAAAAAGAGAGTCAGGAAAGCTGGGTTCTAATCTTGGATCTTCCTCTAGTTACCTGTATGACTTTGAACAAGTCATAAACAATCTGGGCCTGTTCTGTAAAATGAACCTGATGATCTCTAAAGTCCTTTCTGTCTAGAAATTTCTGGTGTATATCAGTTTCAGTTCTTTTTTAGATGCCTCTTTGTCAGCCTCATCCTTTAATTGGTTGTTTCCTCCCAGAACCTCCATTTTAAGGATACCCAGGGATAGTTAAGTCTTCATTCCTCTCCAAAGCTGCATTCCTGACTCTCTGGATTTTCTCAACCATGCCCCCTCCCACCCCATAACTCCCCTCTCCTGTTTTTCAGATTCCTTTTATATGCTCTTCTCCCCTTTAAAATGTAACATTCTTAAGGACAGAGATTGTCTTTCTTTCTGCTTGTATTTAAATTCCTGGTGTTTATCACATATCCTGACACGTTGTTGTTACTGTTGTTGAGTTGTCTGGTCATGTCCATCTCTTCATGAACCTGTGGACTATACTGCCCATGGGATTCATTTCCTTCTCCAGTGGGTTAAGGCAACCAGAGGTTAAGTGAGTTGCCCAGGGTCACACAGGTAGTAAGAGTCTGAGGCTGGATTTGAACTCAGGTCTTCCTGACTGCATGCTCAGAACTCTATCCATTGAGCCCCCTAGCTGTCTCCTAGGCGAACAGAGGTTAAGTGCTTTGCCCCCGTCACACGGCAAGAACTAGTGTTTAATAAATATATGTTGTCTTGACTTGTAATACTGTACCTCTTGATACTCTGAGAAAAGACAGAATATGAAATCCTAGTTAACAAATGGAATATGTATGAGTATGTGTATATGTGTTTATAGATCCATGTGAGAGATAAACACACAAACATACTGATCTAATATAAAAATCTAATATAAATCTAATACATAAAACATACTAATCTAATATAAAAATCTAGTATAAAATCCTATACAAGAAATAGCATATGTGTCTCTATGTACACATACCTACATATATAGCAATGCACACGCAATTTTTCAGATGTAAATGTTTCAGACTTTCAAAACTCATTTTATATTTGGGCAGATGTGTGTTTTCTCACTGCTTCCCTTCACTGTATGCTTGTCTCAGCAAAGCAGCTCTTTTTCAGATAAAATGAAAAGAGCCAGCTGGAATCTAGGGAAAAGAGGGGAGAAGCCTCCACAGACTAATCAAAGCCCTCAAAGCAGAAAGGTGAAATCAACTTGGTCTTTGCTCCAATTTGTTCTGATACCTGAGGTAAGACATCCTGGAAAGGCGTGGGTATCTAGAAATGAGTTGATTCTGAAATCTTACAACAGAGGCGTTCCCTTTGGAGGATGAGGGCCAGTTCAAATGAATAATCAGCTTCTAAAATCAGAAAGATGCCTCTGTCCATTATACCTTATGCTTCAATGGATCTGCAATGGATCCATGCTAGTACCTATTTCTTCTCAGGGATCTGGTTCTTCCTCCACTACCAACTTGGGATCTCTCTGGATCTCCCCAAGACCTAGGTTTTTAAGCCTCCCCCCTCCCAGTGCAATGGTTAGTTTGTTTGCTCATTAAGTGTGTTCCATTCTTATTTTAACCAGGAAAAGGTACTCATACCTCATAAAAGGAACACCAAACAACAACAATAATTAGCATTTATGTAGTACTTATTATAAACTAGGCCCTGTGCTAAGCATTGAACAAATATTTCATTTGATTCTCACCACATCCCTGGGAGGTAGGAGCTATTATTATCCCTATTTTACAGATAAGGAAACCAAGGCAATAGAGATAAAGTGACTTGCCAGTGGTCATAGAACTAGTAAACATCTGAGGCTGTATTTGAATTCAGGTCTTCCTGATTCTAGGCCCACTGTGCCAGCTAGCTTACCTGCAGTAACTTCTTTACATCTGGTTTGGCATGTCACTAATACCTAGTGAGTTCAGCCCATTCACATTCACAGTTACGATTACTAACAACGTATTCCTCTCCATCTTATCTTCTTCTGTTTATCCTTCTCTTTCTCTTTTTATCCTGTCCATCCTCAAAAGTCTGTTTTGCTTCTGACCACTGCCTCCTTTAATCTCTGCTCTCTTTTGTCATTCATTCCCTGTAGACCTTATCTCAATTTCCTCCCCTCCTATTTTCCTGATCAGTTTTTTTTAATTTCCAATGAGATATTTCACATTTTCTTCTATTTTTTTTCATCCTTTTGATATTTTTGATGTCTCATGGAGTCATTAGCTTCCACTTGCCCAAATTTAATTTTTAAAGAATTATTTTCTTCAGTGAGCTTTTGCACGTCTTTTTCCATTTTGTCCAATTCTACCTTTTTTTTTTGGTGAGGCAGTTGGGGTTAAGTGACTTGTCCAGAGTCACACAACTCATTTAAGTTCTTTTCTTCATTGTCTTTTTGTGCCTCTTTTACCATTGGGTCAATTCTGTTTGTTTGTTTGTTTGTTTTTTCAGGATGACTGGATCAGCTGAGACCTGGGAAAGACCTTAGCTCAAAAAGGCTATCCATTGGGGCCATCTCCAGTCATGCTGATTTATATCTTGCCATTGGATATAGATGGATCCAGAAGAGAAAGTGAGGCTGGTGACTTAGCACAGCCCTCCTTCACTTAAATCCGATTCACTTGCAAGTCATGACATCACCTTCGTGATGTCATGGTCCTCTTCAAGATTGAAGGACAAACAGCAACAGTAACAACATTCTTTTTATGCTGTGGGGGTGGTCAAAGATCCATTCCCACATACTTACATATGCAAATTTAATATCAAGATGAGGAGGTTATATATTTGAGTTATCAAGTAGAGGTCACCTGTACCTCAAGTAGAGTAAACCTGTACCTGTCTCACCCCAGATTTGTTGTAATTAGTGATAACAACCAAGCAATATTATTCACCAACAGAAGTATCTGGGAAGACCTCACCACCTATGGGAAATTTTTCTTCCATTTGTATCCTGTGATAGAACTTTTCCATTTCAATGGTAACACTTTTGATGAACATATATTTTACCTTATTCAAGGATTACTTGCAATAATCATCTCCTAGGCTTTCATGTAGTTTCTAGATGATAGTTTGGCTGTATCATTTCAGGGTCATTTTCTACTAAGTGTTCATATTTATACATGTTAAATCACTATATGTAGATCACTATGTCATAGATTCCTATCAACTTCTCATACAGAATAAAATTAACCTGTCAAATATATCTTTTTAAAACTGTTTCCTAGACATTATTTCTTATGAATTAAAAAGACTTCCCACTAAGTACTCCAATGTTATATCATAGCATGGAGGTAACTTTGGCTTCTTAAAAGCTCTGCTAGTGAAGCACAAGTTCTAATAGGCCTTACAAAGATGAAAAGACTTCTGGTACAGTCCTAGCAGTGGCTTATGTGTCAGTTGTCCAAGATTCAGCCTGGATAAATTCAAGTGGTTGAGTGACTGAAGGCTGGTCACCAGGGGTATGAAATATTTATTTGTTTTTCTTTTTATTTACCTAATTGCTTATTTGCTCATCTATCCATTTATCTATCTATCTATCTATCTATCTATCTATCTATCTATCTATCTATCTACATACCTAATTATTACCTGTAGCAACTAATGAAGATGATCTATTAAGTATATAGGCATTGAGAGCTGTGTCAAGAAAGAGAAAGCTCATACCAGGGACAGCACTAATCCTTTAAATACAAGGTATGATAATTGTATGGGGCAATGAGATGGTATAGTGGAGAAAATGCTGGCCCTGGAGTCAGGAGAACCTGAGTTCAAATCCTACCTCAGTCATTTACTGGCTGTGTAACCCTGGGCAAGTCACTTAACCTTGTTTACCTCAGTTGATCATTTGTAAAATGAGCTAGCGAAGGAAATGGCAAACTACTCCAGTATCTTTTGCCAAGAAAACCTTAAATAGGGTTGCAGAAAGTCAGACATGACTGTAAAGACTCAATAACAACAAATAAGTATTGTAGAAACATGGCAAACTTAATCATTTTTACTAATATTCAGGCATTATGTTATATAGTATTATAGCAATGAACAAAGAGAAAACATTGCAGTGTAAGCAATTATATATAATTGCAAATAAATATAATTTATTCTACATTAAAGGTATCATATTTTTGAATTCCTACATTACTTTTCTTCTCTTCTTTTCAGTTGGTCATTCATACTTCATCTACCTTCTCTCTCTCTGTCCCTTCAGTCCCCTTCTCCCATTGATGAGTTTCCTCCAGAACCTCCATTTTGGGGAAGAGCTTTGACCAGCCATCATTTAGTATCACCTGCCTTTATCCCTTTCATTCAGTTTCCTCCCTTGCCTCAACTTTTCAGTTCCTTTTTATATGTTGTCTTTCCACATTAGAATGTAAGATCCTGGGGCAGCAAGGTGAAGCTCTGGCTTTGGAGTCAGGAGGACTTGATTTCAAATCTGACTTCAGACACTTGACACTTACTAGCTGTGTGACCCTGGGCAAGTCACTTAGCCCTGATTGCCTCACTTAAAAAAAAAGATTGTAAGATCCTTGAAAGGCTATCTTTCTTTTTACTTATTCTTATAGCCCCAGGGCTTTGCATAGTGCCTAGCCCCTAGTAACTATTTAATAAATGCTTTTTGACTTGACTTCACTTGTGATGTGGCATAAATTTCCTTTCTACAATAACACCTTACTTCATAGGTCTGAGGCCTTTTACTTGGGAGCCTCAGTAATTATTAACATATAAAAATCTTGAAATAAACAAAAATCGACACTAAAAGACAAAACACACACACACACATACATACATACATACACACACAAGTACATGCACTAAAGCCTTAAACATTAGTGAAAGGAGAGTAACTTGGTCCCTCATTAAGAACCTATTTACTATTACTTTACATATGTTTCTGGCATATTTGATAACTTAGTTTCCAAGGGCAGAGTAAATTTGAAAGAGCAAATTCAATCTGGCATTGGTAAGCAGCAATGGTTAATGCTTGAGTAATGGCATGTACCGGTAAAGGCAAGCATGTTAACAAAAAAGAGTAATGGTACTTACAGTGAAGAACAACATGGAGGAGGAGAAAAAAAAAATAGCTCTACAAACTCGAAAAGCAAAATAATCCATTGTAGTGTTATTATATATTTCACCAACTACCAAGAGCTCTTTTTACACTAAATAAGTTCCTAAGAATGAACCTAGTGATCAAACAATGCTTACAATGTATTCTATATTCTTGATCTGAGGAGTTAAGAGTTTGTGTAATCCTAGATGTCCATCAAAATATTTAAAATTAAAAGAAAGCATCCTTGTACTTAATGTGATAAGTTTCAGCTATCTGAAAGCTTCTGTAAAACTTCCATTCTTTGGAAGGTTTCTTCCTTCTTCCATTCTGTAAACATTATGTTCTTATAGTTTTTGTTTGTCCTTCATTCTCAAAGGGGATCAATGACATCATGAGGGTGATGTTTTCACTTGAGCATTAATTGCATTTGAGTGAGGCAGAACTGCATTCTTCTAAGATACTGAGTAAATAGCAAGTGGCTATATTGTTATTTGGGCAACTAGGTGGTGGGGTGGATAGAGTGCTGGACCTGGAGTCAGGAAGACTCATCCTCCCAAGTTCAAATCTGGCCTCAGACACTTAGTAGCTATTTGAACATGGGCAAGTCACTTAACCCTGTTTGCCTCAGCTCTTCATCTGTAAAATGAGTTGGAGAAGGAAATAGCAAACCACTCCAGTATCTTTGCCAAGAAAACCCCAAAGGAGGTCATGAAGAGTTGGACATGACCAAAAAAAGACTGAACAAATACTGTTATTTAACTTTTCATATGTGTATGTCTTTATTTTTATTTTAGCTCTTTGATTGTGAACTCATTGAGGATAGGATCTGGGTAAATATTTCTTTATAGCTCCCCAGAGTCCCTCCATTTTATTTATATAATAGAAAATTCAAATATTTGTTACTTGAATCTGTTCTACAACACACATGCACTCACACACACACATACAAACTGTGAAAAAGAACATGAACACTTTTAAAGTACCATTTGCCATAAATTCAAGCTATGCCAAGAATTTTGGCAGAATAGTGCTCCTCCATGCTGACTAATGAGAAAATACCCCACTGTTATTAGCAAAGTCTTCAAAGTCCCAAAGCAGCCAGAACAATAAATAATAACTTGCTAGATAATATGAATGGATAAACATTCGCAGAATTTGGCACATGCAGTTCAGATGATACTACAGTAAGATAATAAGCAAAAATCTGACCAGTTCTTTGGAGAACCCAAATTCCTGCAATTCACAGTGGCAGCCAATTTAGCTTAACTCACATGCTTTTTCCTC
This sequence comes from Vombatus ursinus, assembly GCF_900497805.2. Classification (NCBI taxonomy): domain Eukaryota; kingdom Metazoa; phylum Chordata; class Mammalia; order Diprotodontia; family Vombatidae; genus Vombatus; species Vombatus ursinus. The sequence goes on along the minus strand of NW_020954590.1, from coordinate 44,231,115 downwards.
CAGGAAGCTTTCTTTGATTTCCTGTTTGACGATGACCTTCCTCCTTGGAGCTCACATCACACTGTATCTGTAGCTCCCTAAAACATATATCATTCATTACTTTTATAGCTTTCTTTGTTGGTGTCACCTTTCTATATGCTCCAAGACATATAGGTCCATGTTTTATCTAAATTGCATCATCCTCAGACTAGCACAGTGCTGTGAACACCATAGTGACTGAAAGAATATTTGATTAATCATATGGTTAATTTGAGGAGCAGGCGGTAGGCAGGGACGATAAGGGGAAGGCAAATAGGGTTCCTCCTCAAAATCAAAGGTGGGAGGCTGTGGTGAATGTGTACGTGGAGGAAATATATGAACAAAGTGAATAACTGGCTTTGCACAAGCAACGGGCTTAATAATTATTTCTTAACTTGAACTGAGTCTCCAGGTGGTTAATGATTCTAATGACAAAACCATTGTTTAACACCTCCAGTGGTAAAAACAATTGTCCACAGGAGATTTAGATGACTCTGCCAGGCAAAAAGCCATGAACCCTCTTAGACTTCATGCTATAGAGGAAGGTTAGATGTCCCTGGAGAAAAGACATTCTGAGAGCCATATTTCAAACATCCTGTTAAGCTCCTGTCCTAGTCTGACTTCACAAGTCCTAATTTACTTGTTTTTTTTATACACATTTTATAAATCTGCATTGTAAAGCTATCAGTAGAAGTAGCATAATGGAGTGGAAAAATCACTACTGGATGTGGAGAAAGAGGAATTGGGTTCATATTTCAAATGTGTGTCCTTGGAAAAGTCACTTCCCTCTCTGTGCCAAATTTCTTCATTTGAGAAATGAGGGCTAACTAGATATTCTTTAAGGTCCCAACTAGTTTCAATCAATGTTTCTTAACCTGGGGTCCATGAACTTCTCTTTTCATACATTTTTATTTAAATGTATTTGGTTTTCTTTATAATCTCACCTATTTTGGTTTATTAATTAAAAAAATTCTGAGAAAGAGTCTCCAGGCTGCCATAGGGATCCAAGAAACAAAATGTTAAGAACCCATGCTCTAAATATGGTGATTTCTATGATTAAGTATAAACTATAAGTATTTCTATGACTAAGTATAAACAGCTAGTTGATTCATTCTTAAGATTTCCTGGATGAATTTACTCAACCACTGGTGGGCGCAGAGAGGGGATGAGAATCAAATGATGTGATCTTTCCTGGTTCCTATCTCCAAAGAAGGTGGAAAACTCTTCTCTGGACTGAGAATGAGATAAAATCCAAAATGATTCTGGAAATTAGAGACATATAATCTCACACTCTCAAGTCATTGTGACCTTTGAGTGACCGCTGAATGGCTAAATAGAGAACAGAGAGGCTCAGCAGGATTAGGGACAATTACTAGAGTCAATCACTATGAAATAATTGGTCCTCAATAGCTATAGTCTATCATTTAGAAACCCCAATTTAGAAATCATACTTGAGTTCTACGCACACACGCACACACACACAATTTATAATTATAGCTAATTGGCATTCTAGATTTGTTTGGTTCCCGTGTACAGTGCAATTCTTATTTCCTGGGAAGTCCAAAGAACTGTGTCATAGTAGCACACAGTAAAATATAAGACAATAATTGTTTTTAAAAACACCAACCATGAAAGAGCTAATCAGTCTTAATAATATATTTTAAATGAGTATACAATACATGCATGACTGGAAAATGTTGAAGTGCACTTTTGAAACACATTTAGCCTTGAGTACTATATCCCACCTTCATTCTTCACCTCCTATTCTACCTTCTGAGTTGAAATTTCTTGTGTTTAACATCCTGTTATCTGCCAAATTGTAACTTTTCTGAGGACAATACAAGTGTACCATAGTGGAGGTGTGTCTAGACAATAGGTCAATAGATCTTGGGATATCAATGGTCTGCCAGCTAACGGTAGTCAAACAAAGAAAACAAATGTGGACTTAGCTTGCATTAATAAAACTATAGTGTCCTTAACAAGTGTTCTCTACCAGAACATAGCAAAGTGTTCTATTGAGAGTATGTACTTAATAAATGTTTATTTAATTGAACTGAATTGAATTGGATAGCCAAATATTTTCCTGGATCTTTTTTTTTATTGGTATGATCATGGCCAAATACAAAGGCCCCCTACTGTTTTCTTCTTTAGTCAGAGAGGCAGGTGGCATGTATTGTATCGGCTTCAATTGAAACTCAAAAAACTCCCCTCCTTGTTTGATTACCATGGAGAGTAACATCAATATAAAGTCCTTTAACTTTGCCTTTGAGGACTTGATTTCTGATACCACTTTTCTCTGCCCTCCATCAAGATTAATGGTGCAATTTGAAATTTCACAAAGCATCCAAAATTGTGTAGTTAAAATCCATCTTAGAGCTGGAAAAGAATTTAGATATCTTCTAGTCTAACCTTCTACCCAGTCTATCCTTCCACACTCCATGTAATAATCCACTTTAAAATATTAAATTACCTTCCAGTGATGAGGACATTGCTCATCAACAAGGCAGACTGTTCCATTGCTAGACAGGTCTAATTGTAAAAAAAATAAAAAGTCCTGTTGAGCTGAATTTGAAGCAGTGGCAGCAACATCCATGTAAAATCCAGTTCTGCACCATCTACCTCTTTAGCTTCCATTCTTCATTTAAAATTCCTCAGGAATCAATAACAAGACAATGACTTTAGCTTTGTCCTTTGTAGCACCTCTGGAGTTGATAACAAAGCAAAGACTTCAGACCCCAAGACAAAGAGAGATGGAAACTCATTTTATCCTCCGTCTTTCAGAATGATAGGATGTGAGAAACCCGCTGAGGTCTAGAAGAGATAGTAAATCCAAAATTTGAGTCATTGGGTTTTAGAAAAGCTATACCAGAAACTTATATGCAGAAACTTTCTTTTCTTTCCTCACAGTTTCTTCTTTTGGGAAATTTGAATAGAAACTAACTGAATCAGATTGAATCATATGTTAATGAAATAGCATTAAAACAGATCAAAAATCCTATACCTAAATAACTTTTAAGCTGTAAGGAAAGAACAGGCCTTTTTTTTTTTTTAAACATCTGCAAGTTCTACTTCTTGTTATTTGGATGACTTCTTTTATATGTAAAAAAAACATTAATATAAGTGAGGAAGTATGTTAAAAACCTTTGTTTGGGGCCTACTTGACTCCAGCAAAATTCTTTCACTTCTCAATTGAACAAGTCACTTGATCTTCCCATGCCTCAATTTTTCCACCTGGACCAGGGGTAGGGAACTTGTTGCCTCAAGGCCACATGTGGCCCTCTAGGTCCTCAAGTGTGGCCCTTTGACTGCATCCAAACTTCATAATTTGGATTCAGTCAAAGGGTCATACTTAAGGACCCAGAGGGCCACATATGGCCTTGAGGCTACAGGTTCCCCACCCCTGACTTGGACCATTAGTTGTTACATCCTTTGACAGGCTGAGAAGAAATAAGCAGACCACAAGTGATTCTTCATCACTCTGTGTTTAAAATACTCAGATGACAAAAAAATTCTGTTATAACCTACGTATAGTCATCTTTATGCCTATCTATTCTTCTCTTTGGCATGCAAGCACAAGATCCTGATGCCAAGTGATGAAAAGCATTCTTCTAGCATTAGCACCATCTGTTTCCTTGGCATCTACTGCAGACAGCTGTGTTGCCAGTTCTCAAGCTGTTTTTTGGTGTGCCACGTGGCAAAGCTGGACTGACTGGCCCTATTGGAAACTAGTCTTTTTTGTTTTCTGTCTGAAACATTTACATAATACCATGCCATACAGGATATGGTCTACATGATGTACAGATGGAGGCATCCAACGATCTCAGTACACTTTAACAAAGATCTCTTGCAAGACTAAATGAGCACATATACAAAAGTATATCTGAAATGCCACAAGCATTTCTAGCCACCAAACTCCATGACAAAGATTGGTTAGCTCCAACTTGGGAAATTAGGAGGGTGCTCTCTCAGACATTTTCTAGAGCCTTGGGAGGGGAAAAGGGCCATGGAAACTTTGTACACACAATGGATTACACATAGTAAGTGCTTAAAAGTTTGTAGAATTTATAGAATTAAATAAAGGTCAAATAAAGTCATTAAGGGGATAGGAAAACTGCTGAGCAAGGATAAATTTTTAAAATCAGAGACTTTTTTACATGGTAAGATGAAAGCTGAGAGTAGCTATGTTTGAAGCCTAACAGATGTTGCAGAGTATATGAGCATGGAGTTATCCAACAAATACAAGTATACTAAAATCAGTGATACGCTGGAGCCAGCTAATACTGGCTTAAAAGATAGAGTTGCTAAATTTTCAGTATGAGCATTTATACCTCAGAAATTGGCAAATTTTATAAATCAGGATTTGATTTATTATTTTGCTGATTTTCTAAACTTAAGAAAGTAATGGAGAAAATGTTAATAATAAAGACTAAGCTATACTATATCATCCTCTCCTGGATCACTGCCTTGTTGTGGCAGAGGGGCTTACATAGCTCAATGAAACTATGTGTTTTGCTATGCAGAGTTACCCAAGATGGACAGGTCATAGTGGAGAGTTCTGACAAAAGGTGATCCACTGGAGAAGGAAATGGCAAACTACTCCAGTATCTCTGCCAAGAAAACCCCTTGGACAGTATTAAAATGATAAGAAAGATGACATCAAAAGATGAGCCCTTCAGGTCTGAAAGTGTCCAATACACTACAGGGGAAGAGTGGAGGACAACTACAGTTGCTCCAGTACTAATGAAGCAGCTGGGCCAAAGCTGAAAAGGAAGTTCAGTTGTGGATACATTTGGTGATGAAAGGAAATTTTGATGCTGTTAAGATCAATATTGCATAAGAACCTAGAATTTAAGATCTATGAACCAAGGTAAGTTCTATATGGTCAAATAGGAAATGGAAAGATTAAACATTGATATCTTGGGTGTTAGTGAACAAATGGACAGGAATGGGTGAATTTAATTCAGGTTATCATTACATATATCATTGTGGGCAAGAATTCCTTAGAAGAAGGAGAGTAACTCTCATAGTCAATAAAAGGGTGAGAAAAGCAGTACTGGTGTATAATCTCAAAAATGACCAAATAATATCTATTTGAATCTAAGGCAAACGATTCAGTATCACAGTATCACAAGTCTAAGCTCCAACCACTGATGCTGGAGAGGCCAAAGTTGATCAATTCTATGAAGATCTACATCTTCTTGAAGTAACAACAAAAAAGATGATACATTCGTCATAGGGGGCTAGCATGCTAAAGTAGGAAATCAAAAGATAATTGGAATAACAGGCAAGTTTGGCCTTGTAGTATAAAATGAAGAAGGGCAGAGACTAATACAGTTTTGTCAAGATAACTCACTGGTCATAGAAAATTCTTTTTCGGTCACCCAAAAGGTTACTCTACACATGAAATCATCAGATGGTCAATATAGAAATCAGATTGATTATATACTTGGCAGCCAAAGGTGGAGAAGCTCTATATAGTCAGTTAAAACAAGACCTGGAGCTGAATATGGCCCAGATCATGAGCTTCTTATTGCAAATTCAGACTTAAATTGAAGAAAGTAGGGAAAAACACCAGATCATATAGGTATGACCTAAATAATGACCCTAATTAATATGAAGTGAAAATAAAGAATGGATTTAAGGGATTAGATCTGGTAGATAGAATGCCTGAGGAACTATGGATAAGGGTTCACAATATTGTTCAAGAGGTAGCAACAACAAAAAAATCCCAAAGAAAAAAGAAGAGCAAGAAAGAAAAATGGCTGTCTGATGAGGCCTTACAGGAAAGAAGGAATATAAAAGGGAAAGGAGAAAGGGAAAGATGTACCCAATGGAATGCAGAATTTTGGAGAATAGAAAGGAGATACAAGAAGGTTTTTTTAAATGAGCAATGCAAAGAAATAGAAGAAAACAATAGAATGAGAAAGCAAAGAGATCTCTTCAAGAAAATTAGAGATATTAAGGAGATGTTTCATGCAAAAGTGGGCATGATAGAAGACAAAAAAAATGGTAGGGACTTAACAGAAATAGAAGAGATTAAGAAGAGGTGGCAAGAATACACAAAAGAAATATACAAGAAAGATTTAACATCATCAATAACTACGATGGAGTGATTACTGATCTAGAGCTAGACATCCTAGAAAAATAAGGCTAGTGGAAGTGATGGAATTCCAGCTGAGCTATTTACAATTCTAAAAGATGATGCTTTCAAAGTGTTGCACTCGATATGCCAGTAAATTTGGAAAACTCAACAGTGACCACTAGATTGGAAAAGACCAGTTTATGTTCCAGTCTTAAAGATGGGCAATGTGAAGGAATATTCAAGTTACTGAACAATTGAGTTAATTTCACATACCAACAAGGTTATACTTAACATTCTATAAACTAGGCTTGAGTAATATGTGAGCCAAGATTACAAGAAGAGCAAGTTGGTTTTCAAAGAAGAACTACAGTCCAAATTGCCAACATTTGCTGGATTATGGAGAAAGCAAGGAAGTTCCAGAAAAACATCTACTTCTACTTCATTGACTACACTAAAGGTTTTGTGTGGATCACAAGAAAACAAGTCAAGTCCTCAAAGAGATGAGAGTACCAGATTATCTTCCTTGTCTGCTGAAGAATCAGTATGCAGGCCAAGAAGCAACAGTTAGAATTGAACATGAAACAACTGATTGATTTAAGATTGGAAAAGGAGTATGACAAGACTGTATATTATCACCTTATTTATTTAACGTATATGTAGAGTACATTATGTGAAATGTCAGGCTGGATGAATCAGAAGCTGGAATTAAGGTTGCTGGGAGAGATATCAACAATCTCAGATATGCAGATAATATCATTCTAGTGATAGAAAGTGAAGAAGAATTAGGAAGCTGCTTGATGAAAGTGAAAAGCTGACTTGAAGCTTAACATTAAAAAACTAAGATTTTGGCAACTGGTCCAATCACTTCCTGGTAAACAGAGGGAGAAGAAATGTAAGTAGTGTCAGATTTTATATTCTTGGGCTTAAAGACTGCTGCAAATGGCAACTGCAGCCATGAAATTAAAAGATGCTCACTCCTTGGAAGGAAAGCTATGACAAATCTGGAAAGCATAATAAAAAGTGAAAACATTCCCTTGCTGACAAAGGTCTATATAGTCAAAGCTATGGTTTTTCCAGGAGCAATGTGGCTATGAGAGTTGGACTAGAAAGAAAGCTGAGCTGTGGTGCTGGAGAAGACTTTTTGAGAGTCCCTTGGACAGCAAGAAGATCAAATCAGTCAATACTTAAAGAAATTAACTCAGGCTATTCATTAGAAGATCACAATCTGAAACTGAGGCTTAAATACTTTAGCCACATGATTAGAAAAGAGGACTCAATGGAAAAGACCCTGATATTGGTAAAGATTGAAGGCAAAAGGAAAAGAGAAGGGCAGAGGATGAAATGAATAGATAGGATCGTGGAAGCAATGAACATTAACTTGGATAGACTTTGAGAGATGGTGGAGAATAGAAGGGCCTGATGGGGTCATGGAGAATAGGATGCAAGTGAACATCAGCATAGTATGTTATGCACACATTTCTTCAAGAGCTGCTGGTTAAACGTTTATCAGCACATTACTGACTAGAACCAACAAGTTCTTGAGGTATGAAAGAAAGGACTTTAGATCAAGAAGAAGGCAACATTACTTGTTATAGTTACAGTGTTAACTGATTCTGCTCACTCAAAGAGGCAATGTAGGTAACAAATGTAAGTTCAAGAAAAGGTTTAAATAAATTTATTAATAATTATAGCTAGCATTTACATAGCACTTTAAGAATTGGCATTTTCTTTAAAAACATCTGATTTAGTACTCAAAATAACCCTGGCAGGTCAATGCTATTATTATCCCCATCTTACAAATGGGGAAACCAAGGTAGACAGAATTAAGTTACTTACACAGGGTTACAAAGTAAGTGTCTGAGGAGGATATGAACTCAGGTACCTCTTGATTCCAGGCCCAGTGCTCTATCTATTGTGCCACCTAACTGCCTCTAGGATGCAATAGAGGCTTTGAAAAAAAAAATTACTGATGATAGATACATAATAGGGTATTAGAAGATATGAGAATGTGGGTGGTGTTAATGTTACTGCACACCTGAGAATGTTTAAAGCAAGACAGAGCCCTCTATAAAATGCTTTTTGATTACACTGACAAATGATACTAAGAATGGAGCTAGATCAATGGGCTAAATCTAATACAGTGTTTTTTGTTTGTTTGTTTTAAGGTTCATATATACCATGCAGGTAAATAAATAGGAAGTACAGGCAGATCACATGACTTCTTCAAAGTCACAGTCTGGATATTGAGTGTGATTTTCTATTTTAATGCTTCTGTCACTTTATAACAGCCTAAACTATGTACCACTTTGAAACCAATACACATATGATGAATATACCTTGGCAACTTGTCTTCCAAATGGTAATGTCAATAAATTGTGTTTTCTAGGAGCAAAATTTCATTCTGGCCTAAAAACAAGCCACACAAGACCATATGTAGAACCAGTTGCAAGGGCACAAAAGATGAGAAGACATTTTACCATCTTCATTTTAATGGAGTAGATCCCATATGTTGATGAATATAGTCAGCTGTTTCCTCCTGTGATGTCAGGACTGACTTTCAGTGATTGCACACTAGGTTAGAGTGTTGATTGGTGTGGGATCTTGGAATGAAAATGAGTGAGCAAAGGCAGCATTTAAGAGAAAGAGCTAAAGCTTTTGATAAAACATCGGGGAATAAAAGCTTTGATTTTTCATTAACTTTCTGCTTGGTTTTATTTTAGTGGTAACAAAGGTCTTTCTAATACAGTTTTGTGAATAGGTTTATACAAATTCTTGAATCTGAATTTGTTTTTCTTCAATTCTTAAAACCTAGCACATCCATTTTTGGGTGGAATGCTGTATGTGCATTTGGTCATGACATCTCCAGGACCAGCTTTGAAATAATTATAGAACACCTAAATATTCTATTAGCTTGTAATAAAAAAAGAGACACAACCCAAACTGATGCTAGAATTGAAAGGAGCCAATTAGCAATCAGAAATTTTAGTATAGACAACTGGGCTCCCAGCTATTCAATATTCAGAATTTCATTTCCAGCTTTCATTCCTATAATTAGAATTAGCACTTTGTACCTATTCAGTTATTTCTGTGTCATGTGGGCATGAAATATATGTGTTCCTCAGTCACCTTACTCTACTGTTCAATTGCTTGTAGAGATTTTTTAAAATTAATAATTAAGCCTATTATTTGTCTCTGGTATTCTTATTTCCTCAGTCACTATTCAGGAGATGTAGACACACTGTAGCCATGGAAACATAGATTTACTACATACATGGGTGAAATCATCAGAGATCCTTTAAAAATCAATTTTTTTTTATCAATCTGTCTTTAGATTGTTGACCATTGCTTACAGAGAAGTTGATAATCACTGAGGCTGATACCCATGGGCAAAATGAGAGGCAGGTGTATTGATTTAAATCTCAACTTTGTATTTAACTTTTCTTCAAATTTTCAACAAATGGACATATGCATATGATTTGTCTGTTATCATGTATTCCACAATGCACTCAATAAATGTTTATCAAATGCTAATTTTGTACAAGGGGCTGTGCTAGCATTTGTATATGCTAAAATACAACACAGTCTGTGGCCTCAGGAAGCTTTTATTATATTGAAGGGAATGTGATATATCTACAGGTAAGTATGATGTAAGTTAGGGAGCGATGAGGGCACGAGAGAGATGAAGAAGCAATGGTTCAGAAAATTTTGAGAAGGAGGAGATCACATTTGGGTGTAGAGATTGTGAAAAAGTGGATAAAGGAGGGCCTTGAAAGAAGACAAGGATTTTGAAATGTGGAGACAAGAAAGAGTAACTTCCTCACATGGGGGATATGAATGAATATGATGTGGCCATGTAAATATTCAAAAGTAAGATGTGACATTTAATTCAGAGAATAGTTACTAGTTCAGTTTGGTTGCAGTATATAATGGAATGGAGGGAAGTAATGGTAAAATGAAAATAGAAAGGTAGGTTGGAAGCAGATTAAGGAAGACCCTAAATTTCAAGCTAAAGAGTTTTTTTTTTAATTTTATTTTATCTTCTAAGAACTGGCAAGGCAGTGAAAGTTTTTGATACAGCAATTGCATGGTCAGGCTTGTAAACTAGAAAGATTATTTTGTGGCTGTGTGAAGAATGAGTTAAAAAGGAGATATATTGGAAGGAGAAAGACTAGTAGTAGTTGGTGTTACTACAGTCCGGATAAGAGGATGTGATAAGAATAATGACCATGTAAATGGAGAGAAAGAGATGAGTATTCATGATGTTATGCATATGTAATTAATTGGGCCTAGCAACTTACTAGCTGGGTGTGGTTGGGGGGTGTGAGAGACAAACAGAGAGACAAAAAGAGACAGAGGCAAACAGAGATAGAGGGAGTCAAAAATACAGACTCAGAGAAACTGACAAAGAGACAGAGACAGTGAGAGAGAGAAAGGGGAGGAGAAAGAAAGAAAGAGAGAGAGAGAGAGAGAGAGAGAGAGAGAGGAAAGAGAAAAAAACATAACAGAGAAAGAAGACCCAACAATGACTCAACTTCTGATGAATGAAAAAGATGAATAAAAGGATGTTTGACACAATAAACAAAGACAAAATTTGAAAGGGGGGAAGTAGATTTGATTTGGGACAGATTTAGTTTCAAATGTCAATGAGACATTTAAGTAATGACAAAAGAGAACTTAAGCTTGCCTATATTTAAGGAAAATCCTGTAGCAACTAATCTTGAAATGGTGATGCTATTTTTTGATATGGAGCCAATATGCATTTGGCATACATAGTGTGAGCAGTATACACCATTTCATTAAAGAGATACTTCAGAGGACAGAAGACAAAGATGTCATCAGTGAAATGCAATGATAGGAAGAATGGATGGGCTGGTCATGTTAGAAGGGTAAAGGATATGGGTGGGGAACCTGCGGCCTTGAGGCCACATGTGGCCCTCTAGGTCCTCAAGTGCAGCCCTTTGACTGATGGATTCAGTGGCCTCGAGGCCACAGGTTCCCCACCCATGGTGAAAGATGACAGGCCAGTGTGCTCCATGGGTACACTTGCAATGTCAAGAGAAAGTAGGGAGGTCTCCAGCACATAGGGGCTGATCCTTTGTGGTGAATTCATGGGAACACATGGGTAAGACTTATATATGATAGGCAAGAATGAAAGGTCTCTGATCAGCATTACTGGAGGGAATTTCTAAATCAGTGAAAACAAGGATCCATTTGAGTATCTGAATATTTGAAAGTGTCTACATAGGATCTTCTAGGAATTAGTTTCAAAGACCACATCATCAACCTTAAATACCAACCTATCACTTCCTATGGTACCAACTTACTTTTTATAGATACTATCCTGGAATCCATCCAATGAAAGAATGGCTGTTTCTAAAATGTTTTTTGGGGGTCGATGAGACAGTAGCATTGACACATGTTCAGCTGACTAGAGGCTTTTAAGGAGTGGAGAATAAGGCTGTTTCAACATGAAATCAAACAACCAAGTGAAAATTAGTTATGTAGTATTGTGCCGGAACTGGGGACATGAGTTAATTTCCACACTCCTAAAAACCAGCCAGGAATGTTGTGAGCAAAGAAGTTATTAAGGAGCAGGCTTGAGGCAGTTGAGTATGATCTCCTACTTTAATGCTTGTATCACAGCTTAAACTATTTACCACTTTGAAACTTTGTCCCCAGGTGGATTGATCTGACATCCAGCTGTGGGCCTTTGGAGCAAGGAGACATCTCTAGGTGTCTGGCAGAGAGCTCTTGACATCTCATAAAACTTCCTTGCCCATTGCTTTTAACCATCTTGCTTGTGGCTATTACCTATTGTAATCTTTTTAACTGCGTTGGGAACATATTTTACATGAGGGGATTTCTTTTTAATGAAATGGATTGCTTATTTGAACCCTCAAGTTCTGAGGGATCCATTGCATCTGATATGGAACCACTACATGGTACCATGTGCACAATTTTATATGATAAAGAGACATGGTACTATATGCACTGATGAAAAGCTTATCTGTACTAAATTCAGTGTTTTAAAAATGAAATTCAATGAAAGTGGTTTAAAATGAAAGTGAGTAGTTCTCTTTTCTTAGTCCCATTTTTTCTCTAAAAGAAGATAAAACAGAATCCAAGAGCTAAGAGAAGGGAAGAAACAAGCATTTATTAAGTGCCTATGTGCCAAGCACTGTGTCAAGAGCTTTACAAATATTATCTCATTTAATCCTTACAACAACCCTGGGAAGTAAGTACTATTATTATACTCATTTTACAGTTGAGGAAACTGAGGTAAACAGAGTTTAAGTGACTTGCCCAGGGTCACACAGCCAATAAGTTTCTGAAACTCAATCTGAACTCAGGTCTTGCAGACTCCTGGCCCAGCACTCTAACCACTGTACCACCTATGACTTATCTCACAAGGTTGTTGGGAGTACAGTATTTCATAAACATTAAAGTGCAAGAGAAATATCCAACGTAGTTGTCATTATCAAGGGCAGTTCCCTCATTTTTACTGATGAGGAAACTGAGGTCTGGATGATTTGTTATCTTGGCCAAGGTCATAAAGCTCACTAATAGAAGAAACAGGATTGACGATCACTCCTTATGTCTTGTCCCCTCTTTCCTATCCCATATCCTATGCTTATTAAAATCTCAGAAGTAGTTTTACTTAATATATTATACCCAGCACCTTAATAGAGTAGTGAGTTAAGGTGAGTCGATTACTTGTTTGGTTGAGGTAAATTTCCTCTTTTAGGCCACATGACAATTTACTCCAAATAGGAAAAGGCTTTATTTCCTCAGGAGAGTACATTTCCCTTACCCTTTCTCCCTGAAGGATTGGCCAATTATTTTTTCACTAATGTTCTTGTTCTTTTTTATTTTGGCAGTTAAGAAAATGAGGGTTTGGGGGGAGTGTCTCTTCAGGCCTCCAGCAAACTGGCAGGTCAAGGAAAGGGAAGCAAGGGCCATGAGCCCCAGCTTTCTTCTGCTCCGTGGGAGGGACATGCTCTGCTTTTCCTTCTGTATTCCTGGGTTTGCTGGCAGTCTTTGGGGATTGTGCCTGGAAGAAGAATAATGTGCACCTGTGTACAAAGTGGCAAATTGCTCCTCACAGAAGCAATTACATGAGGTGGAGGGTGCAATTATGTTGCCTTGCCTGTGCCGTCTTCTCACCGGATGGAGAAGATTCTCTTTTCAGACAGAATGAGGGCACAACTTGGTGGACAGAGTTAGCATGAATACTAAACCACAGAGGATAGCGCATCTTTAGGTCAGAAATGAGACTCCTCCAGTAGCAGAGAACCAACACTCCTTTCTCTCACCCCATATACCCAATTAACGGAGAGTCACAGAGGATCACAGATTAGAGTTGGAAGGGACGTTAGAAGTCATCTTGTCCAACCACATAATTTTACAGATGAAGAAATTGAGGCCCAGGGAGGTTAAGGTAATAACATAATGACATCAGAGGTGTTATTTGAACCTGGGTCTTTGACTCCAAAGGGGCAGCTAGGTGGTGCAGTACATAGAACACTGGACCTGGAGTCAGGAAAACCTTAAAATTCAGATCTGGCCTCAGGAACTTATGAGCTGTGTGACCCTGGGCAAGTCACTTAACCCAGTTTCTTCAGTTTCTTCCTCTGTAGAATGAGCTGGAGAAGGAAATGGCAAACCACTCCAGTATCTTTGCCAAGAAAACCCCAAATGAGGTCACAAAAAGTTGAACATGACCAAAATAACTGAATAACAACAAACACAAAGCAGTTTCAGAATTGGTAGAGGAAATGTATATAGTTGCTCTCTTTTTGTTTGGAAATGTTTTTGTTAGGAGACTGCTCACATATGATAAATGCTTGGGGCTTCTCAGGTTGAGATCTTCTTTATCTTATTCTTAGGTTGGATATCTTTTTTGGGAAAAAAAAAGGCTCCTTCACCTCTCTCTAGTCCAACTGATACTTCACAGCAGAAAAACTACCATTCTTAGACTCTTTTTCATACTGTACCTCTATTCACAGTTTTGTCATATTTATCAAAAGTATGCTTGTATGTATTTATGTGTACACACATATGTATACATACATACAATCTACATAATATGGCTAATTTGCTTTGTAACTCTACCAAAAATAATGGTAACCAACAAACCCATAAAATGTATTTATAAATCATATATGTTGTATATAACACAAATATCATAGATATGTATAACACATACATTTGTATATTTATACATATTTTCTTTTAGTGGAAGATGGATATAGGGATCTATCTATCTATTTATCTTCCACTAAAAAGAGAAAGCAGTTTACTGCATTTAAAAATGCTGGGCTTGGAGTTAAGTGGTCAGGATTCAAACCCTAACATATATGTCATTGGCTATAAATTCTGTAACCTGGTTGGCTCAAAAATTCTATATTCTGATTGATTGCTAAGTTTGATGTTCTTTTTAGCTTGTCTGCAATATAATTGTCAGAACAATCTCATTTGAGAGATGACTTTGGAAATTTATGCAATGCATGCCTGGTTGGATTACTCTCTGATGGTTCAAAACTATGACTTGAATTGAGTCATGCTACTGGAAAATAAAAACACCAGTGTGCATGATCAATCCTTTCTACCTTAGTCAATGGCTTAAGCTGTGCCAAGGCCAGAAAGGTTTCTTGATGGTAGTAGGCCCAAGACCATATTGTAACATGGCCGAGAGGTGTAATTTACCAAGAATTGTAGCAGTGTCAGTAAGCCATCTACCAAAGCATTCCATCATAGTCTCAGCTATCTCATATAAAAAACAGAAAATGTGCTATGATTTATCCAAGTATTTGGTTGTTTAGACAGCCAGGGGTGACTACCGGCTGAGGTGCACATGTCCCTGTTTTTCCTTGCCAATAAACAGGCTCAATCATTGGAGTAGAGAGTGTGGATCCTTTCCCTTGTTCAAACTCAGATTATACCAGTGAGTCCTCATGGATGAGCTCCAGAGGAGGAAGCTCTGGAAGGTCATGTTAAGTGGCAAACGCTATAAATATGGGCACAATAATAGTCTGTTTTTTGAGGACCAGCTTGGCTATGTTTAAATATGCCTATCATCAAGTTGGTCATTCGGTGATGGATTTTTCATGAAATATAATCTGCAACAGTGGAGGAAGTGCCTAGACAGATGAAGTTGCTGGTGCTGGGAGAGTTGAAGTATTCATAATATGAGTTAGTCCAAACTGGGGTCCTATACTTTAGAAAGCATTCCTTTTTTGCTAAAATAGCAAAGGGAAAATCAACAAGCAACATGATTTTTAAAGGGATTAATTCAGTTGTTGAAAGGAAAGAATGAAGAATCAACTCCTACTATTACAACTTGAGGAGAAAAATGGAAAAACAGATTTAAAAGAACTGTAGATTTCTATAAGTCATTTATAGTAGAGGAAATGACACTTTGAATGTTCTGTTTGTCTTGGCAGATTTCTGGAACTAAGTATGGCTATGAGCAATCTTCATATCTTTGGCTGCCAATTGTAGGTCCATGGAGTCCCTCATTCATTCCTGGTCAATATACTTAGTCAAGACATGTGGATATGTGCAAACATGCACATATTCACACACACACTCCATATATGCACTCCATTTTCAAATACATACATGGGTGAGAATACTATATTGCTGGTATATGCTCAACTCAAAAGACTAATGTGTAGACAGAAAAATGATCTGACCAGCATGGTTGTAAAAATAACATCTTCTACATGTGGCTATCATGGCTAGACCATGCCCTGTATGCAAAATGTGTTGCACAATGGATAAAGTTAAGAAAATCTGGGTTTGAATCATTCACCTACTCATTATATGTCCCTGGGCAAGTCAACATCTCTGAATCTCATTTTATCTTCAGTAGAATAGAGATAATACCAATGGTGCTTTCCACATAGGATTGTTGTGAGGATTTAAGTATATATAAAGGGGTCCCAAAAGAAGTATATATGTATGAATGCATCTATATGTATATGTAAATACAAATATTATCTCATTTGTGTTTATATGCAAATATATGTATAAGTACATATGCAAATACATACATATGTATGTATAAATGTATATATACAAATACAAATATATGTATAAGTGTATATATATAAATACATGTATAAGTATAGAGATACACATAATATATATGTGTAAGAGTATATATGCAAATTCTTGCATGTATAATTATATACACAAATATATATGTATAAGTATACATATACTTATATATGTATATTTAATATATATTATTATGTTATAGTATTATATAATTATATTATATATACATATACACAAAAATGAGATAATATTTGCATTTAGCTAAATTAAATACAATATTGTAAATACTATGGTTAACACAATACCTGGCACATAGTAGGCATTTAATAAATATTTATCCCCACCTCCCATTTTTTCAAAGGAAACTTTCTTCCATTGAAAGGACAAATACCTTTTATAACTACTGATGACCTGTTATACAATTGTGTGAACATATGCTTTTGGTCTTAAATAGCATTTTCTTGTACACCTTAAATAGTCAACTGCTTTACACCCCTGGCTATAGCACACATAAACCTGATGATCTGGGGAGGGGAGTACTTCCAGCTCAGGTCTTAACATCCCTAAATGGGACAATGTCTCCAGAGTGCCATAGTAACCCTGGCTCTTTTGCTACATTTCCACTTGGAGATTGAGATAACACTTTCTTATTGAAAGTTGTTTCTTTTGATTGGCATCATAGATTCTTGTAGAGTCAGAAGGGACTTGAGTGATGATGTCGTCCAGAAATTCTAACACATCAGCAGTAGAGTCTCTGCTTAGGGTGCCACCAGTTGTGTGGAACTTATCTTTGCAGTTCATGTGTAAACTCCCCTTGAACCATGTGGAACTTAACATTTGCAGTCATGTTTTTTGGGTCTTCCCATTATTTGATAGCATACTGACATTCTTTGTAGCAAATATTATTAGACCTTGAACAAAAAAGGTTTGAAAACCACTAATCTAGGTGCTGTTATTGTGAGGTTGTTTCAGGCATGTTCAGGCATGACCCTATTTGGAGTTTCTTGGCTCAAGATACTAGAGTCATTTGCCATTTCCCTCTCTAGATCATTTTACAGATGAGGAAACTGAGGCAAACAGGGTTAAGTGACATGCCCAGGATCATATGTCTAAGGCCAGATTTGAACTCAGATCTTCCTGACTTCAGATCTGGAGCTATATCCACTGAGCCATCTAGCTGATCTAGAACAACTTCCAATCTTTATATATGTGAAAACTGAAACCTGAAGAGGGAGTGTGGCAGTGGCACAGCTGGGTTCCAGCTCTCCTGACTCCCTGCTGTACTGCTCTTTCTATTATACCACAATGCTTCACAGTCTAGCTTTTTAAAAATTAAATTAGTGAACATTTATTAACCATCTATTCTATGTCAGGTATGGTACTAAGCATATATATATAAATAAAGGCAGACACCAGTCCTGATCTCAAGGAGCTCACATTCTAATGCAAGAGACAATATACAAACAATCAGATAAAAACAAGATATACACAGAGCAGATGGAAGGTCTTTGCAGAGGGGAAGTTATCAGTACCTTTGGAGACCAGGGAAAGCCTCTAGCAGAAGATGGGATTTGAGATGAATCTAAAAGGAGGCTGAGGAAATGAAAAAAGCAGAGTTAAGGAGGGATGAAAATCTATTTTAAAAAAAACCTCATCTCTATTATTGTGTATAGTGAAAACGAACAATCTTTTCTGTACTTTAAAGCCAGCCAACTATACAACACATCCTTAACACCATGTTTGTTTGACATTTACAACATTTGCTATTTATTATTTTGCTTCACCAGCTACCCAGTTTTGAATCTATGTGTAAAAATGAAAATCCTTACATAATTTTGCATCACCCTGAGGGCTTTAGACACAAAATAATGAGGAAATAGAAGTGTTTTGTCATACACAATCTGATTTTCTGACATATTTTCCCCCTCTCACAGAGGTAATGCTCTAATAGAGTGCTAAATTTAGAGTCAGGAAGACCCACTTTCAAATCCCACATTGGAGACTTACAAGTTGGGTTACCCTGGGCTAGTAATTTTACCTCTCTGAGACACAGTTTCCTCTTCTGTAATATGGGGGATTAGTAGCATCTACCCTGCAAGGGAGTTGTGAGGATAAAATCAGATGCTATATGTTAAAGTCCCTTTCAAAGCTTAAAAGGAGACAGTGTGACGCAATGAAAAGAATCTAGTATTTGGAACCAGAGAACCTGAGTTTAAACCTTGGCTTTGCCATCTTACCCTAAGTGGCCTTGGGCAAGAAATTTAATCTCCTTGGGCCAACTGTAAAATGATGGGGTTGGTCTAAATGACCTCAAAGGTCCCTTCCAGCTCTAAATCTATGATCTTATGGACAGAATTATTAGTCAAGGAGCAACTAATTCAACCAATAAAATTCAAACTTTGTCTATTATATTTTATGTTTCATTTTTTGGTGTGCCATGTAGAATTTGTTCTCTGGAAGTCATATCCTGCCAAAATAACAGTAAGTTATTGTTTTTCATCACATGGCAATCTGTAATAGGAGTTTGTACACAAACAGACACACACTGATGGAGTTCTCAAGAGAGTTCCAGTCAAAATGTTCACCACATTCCAAACTTTTCCAAATGACATTGGCGGGGGGAGATTAACTTGTAAATACAACAAGTAAAATAAAAGAATTTGGGGAAAAGGTCTTATTCACACAATATGAAGTTTCCATGGACATTCTGAGTTATATAATTATTCCTTTAACTGTGGAGTTTTAAAACAGTATCTTGATAGTCATGTAGTTGTGGTTTCATGCTGCTCTTTTCTGCAGAGGTGGATAGTTATGTACAGTCTCTGTTCTTCCCACCTTGTCTTTTAAAAATAAACTACCAATGATCTTGAATGCAAAAAAAAAAATTGACTTAATGTTTCACTAATAATTGCCCTACCAAAAAAAATAGCAAAAGTTAAGGTGCTCAGAGAAATCTTTAATCACCACCTTTCTTCATGAAACATTTTCAATACCCATCAATTATATCAGTAATGTGATCCTTAATTTATAAAGAAAAGTTTAAGTTGGTCATATTTTTCAAATAGCTTCCATCAAAGGAAATAAATCGATTAAAAAAAAATCCAAACTTCTTTTGTGTACTATATGCTAGCCACTGTTCTCAGTGCTCAAGATAGAAAGACAAAAGTGAAACAGTTCCTGCCTTCAAGGAGTTCACATTCTATTGGGGAAACAATATGTGCCATCCATAAATATATCATATCCCCTCTAGACCTTCTTTTCCTCAGGCTATTTCTAATTCCTTCAGCTGCTTCTTACGTTACATGATCTTCAACCATCTCACCATGACCTAGCAATTGGTGGGAGGGAAGAGGGGCTGCTTTAGGCATTGCTGCCACCCAACCCACCCAAAGTGAAGTGACCTTCCTGCCTGGGCAAGGATAAAAGTCCAGCTTTTAAATCTCCATTGCAGAATGTGAAGACTGCCTTCCTTGAGGTACTCACATAAAGTTTACAGCAAGAGAAGTGTCAGTAAATGTTTAACAATCAGATCTTCAAAAATGCATGACATACTTTTAAGTTCAATGTATACTATTAACATTTTCTTCATTACTTTCTTAATTCTAGACAATCAATAAAACAATAACTCAAATCCTGTCTTATAATGGGCTTGCTGATTTCCTAGGTATTCATTGAAAAAATGTGATAATCAATTTTCCAGCCGTGAAATTGAAAATTGATACTCCATTTTATTTTATATTGTGAATTAATTATTTATTGAGAATTGTATCTAATCACTGAAATCACTAGATTTAGATTAGATTTAGATTAGAGTTAGATTTAATTGTAGCATCCAGAGTTTAACTTCCCCATTTCTCTGGACTCAATCTATCTTACCTCAGAAGGGAGGAGGGAGGATGAGTCAATTCTGCCTGGTCATAAGCCAAGCACCAGACAACTCTGGTGTAGGGGGTTACTTCACATAGGGCTTTCCAGAAGATATTGATCAACTCTGTGTTTTCCTCATCGCCATGGGTCCTGGAAATCTCCTTGTATGAGTCAGGCCAAACATAAGCCCACTGTTACTTCTGGTATAGACCAATTAGTTTTAGTTTACTTTGCATCACTGGAGTATAAAAAGTTGCTCCAACTGTCAGGTGTATCTCTGGCTATTGACCTCTCTTATTCTTTCCATTGACCTATTTTATTGGCAATTGCTAGCTTTGGTAATAAATTGATCGTGCTCAGAATCTTGTTCCTAAGTTTCTCTTTATCACTGATTTTTATTATGACACACTTTGAGCTGGCTCTAATATGTGCCTGCTTTATAGCCCTAGAATTAATCAACAGTAGAAATACCTAAACTATACATCTCTGTTAGAAAGTTTTATCATGAACAAACAGAGATAGAACCTTTCCAAAACCTGTTTAAGGCATATGATCTTTGAACAAATAGTATTAACTCCACATTAGTTGATTGCTTTAAAACTTTATAAAGCAAAGAATAGTACCAGACCATATTATCTGAGACCCTATTAGACATGCTTCAACAGGATTTGGAGTTAATGTTGCTAGGGATCTTCCTAAAGCTTGGGTCTGGTCATGCCACTTTCTTATTCAACAAACTCCAGTGGCTGCCCATTACTTCTAGGATCAACCTCTATTTAATATTTCCATCCCTTTACAGCTTGACCCCAGCTTCATTATACATTCCTTCTACTCATACATTATGATCCACTTAGACTGACTTCATTGTTATCTCTCACACATGTTGCTCTAATTCTGGTCTCTGTGAATTTACGTCCCCCAAGTCTGAAATGTACTATCTCCATAAGTCTACCCCTTAGAACACCCAATTTCCTTCAAAACACAGCTAAAATATCTCCTATGGAAAGTCCTCCCTGATTCCCCCAGCAGCCAGAACCTCCCTCCAACTACTTTGCATTTACTTTGCATATATCTTGTATATATTTATATATGTACATGTTGCTTCTCACAATAGACGGTGAGCTCCTTCAAGGAAGGGACTGCTTAATTTCTGCCTTTGTCTCCCCAGGTAGTACATAGTGCATGACACATAGTAGGTTTTTAGTGAATGCTTGTTGAATGATAGATTCATTTATTGTTCAGCATTTATGAAAATTATCCATTTGAACTATAATTCTCTAGATTTTGTCTAAAAATAACTGTAGAAACAATATTATATATCATGGTACTTAGTGTCTTTTATATAAAGACTCAAATAATATATTCTGGATTGAGTTTAGTTCCAGAAGAAAAAAATTAGCTTCTACATATTCATGTATACAAGGCAGCTAGGTGGCACTGGGCTAGATTAAGCACTGGGCTTCGAGTCAGAAGGACATGAATTCAAATCTCACCTCAAACACTAGCTTTGTGACCATAAGCAACTCACTTAATTTCTATCTGTCTCAGTTTCATCAACAGTAAAGTAGGAATAACAATGGCACCTATCTCCCACGGTTGTTGTTAGGATCAAAGGAGATACTTATTTGTAAATCACTTAGCAGAGTTTCTAGCACGTAACAGGCACTTAATAAATATGTATTCCCTTCCCCTTCTATAAGAATGTATACATTAAAGAAGGTGGGAAAATAATGAAACCTTTCTGACTGGGTCCCATACAGATTTATATTACACAACTTCAACTGTGCCCTCACTACTGCTTGGCAATTCTATTATACCTCCCTTACCAACTCATCATCCCACTCTCCACAGCAGCTCTTCCAAACCTTTTCTTCTTTCCTCAAGCTTCCTATGACTCCCCCTACACTCCTACCTTTTCTTTTACTGGAGAGGGCAACACCATCCTCCTAGTACCTCAGCTCCTCTGTGTCTCTCATTTCCACTATCCATTGTTATCAGGGACAAGTGTTGATTTCACTTTTGCAACATCTCTCTAATATGCCCCTTTCCCCCTTCTAACACTGCCACCACTCTAGAACAGTCCTTCATCACCTCACACCTGGACTTTTCCAATAACCTGCCGGCGAGTATATCTGCTGCTGATGTCTCCCCATTCCAATGAAACCTCCATTCAGCCTCCAAAGTGATTTTTTCTAAAGCACATATCAAATCATACTATCTTCTCCAGACCAAATATAAAATTCTCTGTTTGGCATTCAAAGCACAGCTCCCCTCTTACCTTTCCAAGACTCTTATATCTTACTCCCCAACACATACTTCTCAAGCCTGTGTCACTACTCACTGGTCTCCTGGCTATTTCATGAACGAGACACTATCTCTTGACTCAGTAGTTTCTTTGGCTGTCCCAGATATCTAGAACTCTCTCCCTCACCAATTATGACTGCTGACTTCCCCTGACTTCTAAGTCCTAATTAAAATAATATATTTTGTAGGAATCCTTCCCCAACCACTCTTAACTCTAGTGACTCCCTTCTTTTAATTATTTCTTATTTGTCCTGTATATATCTTTCATTGCATATATTTGTTTGCATGTTGTCTCCCCCATTAGATTGTAAGCTCCTTGAAAGCAGGGACTTTTTCTTTTTATATTCCCTCCCAGCACTTAGCATAGTACCTGGCTCATAGTAAATGCATAATCAATGTTTATGGATCACTTGACTGAAATAAGGTCTATGTAAAATATTTTGAAAATCTTAAAGAACCATGTAAAGTTAGTTAATAACATAATTATTATTATTTGTTCTGTTTCTCTGACATGAAAACTCTTTTACCAAACATAGGTTGAGTTTTTTGGTGCCTTATCTACCAACCAAGAAACTAGAGCAGTAGTGTCAAGCTCAAATAGAAATGGTGCCACTAACCTCTATGTAGGGATCCCTGTGGGCACAAATTAACCTAGAAAACCACATATTAATATCATCTATGTTCTATTTTATTTTATTTATTTCACTAAATATTTTCCAATTACATTTTAATATGGTTCCAGGTACTTAGAAGTGTGGTAGTTCCCAGGCCTCTAACTTAGAGTTTCCTTTTTTTTTTTTTTTCAAGTGTTCTGTCCTGGTGAACTGTACTACCTGAAATATTTTTACTCCTGATGCCCTTAGAGCAATTTTGCATACTTATATCTAGAAAGATTTTCTTATTTTTTCTCCATATTTTAATGAAGACCTAGGTTACAAATGATTAATTTATTAAAGAAAATGAATAAATGAATGAGTTAATTAACAACTGCTCAATATGGTTGTAGGTACTAGAAATGTCCAAAGGACGAGCTATTTTCTGCCTTGTACTTTTGTTATTGGTGGGGTTTTTTGTGTCTCTGCCTCCCACACTATAAGTTCATTAAAAGCAGGTACTATGTTTGCTCATTTTCATGTTTCCCTGTTGTATACTTAGCATACTATCCTTTATGCAGTAGATGCTCAATTAACATATATTGGCTTTAATTATACGTGCTGACTCAATGAGAGTGGAGAGGGAATCATCAGAAATAAAGTTGAATAGATATGGCCAGAGTTTTGGAGGGCCTTGAAGATACATAGCAGAATAATTCATATTAGGCCTGATAAGGAATAGGGAGCCAGTATGGCATTTGAGCAGAGGAGTGACATGATGAAAGCTTAGTTTATGGAAAACTAATTTTGCACTACTGTTAGCATGCCTGGCTCGTGAAGCTATCCTTTCTGCATTCCACAAATGCTAGAATTTTTTTATGAAAAGAAACAGTTTCAAAATTCCAGTGGTTAAATAAAATGAATATATTTGTAATGTAAACTACTCAATTCTAATCAACTGCCTTGTTCAGAGAAGAAAATTAGCTTTACTACATGCTACAGTTTAAAAAAATCAGCAATGGATTACTGAGAAACATTAATTACATTATGGACCATAATCTTCTGGAGAGTGCATTTACAAATCTAGGTTATGGTTGCCAGCTGAATTTTATATTAAACTGCAGCTACTGAAAGATGAATAAAATCAAGCCAGGCCAGCCTTGAGCAAATTTAGATCAGCCAAACCTTGGTTTTGAATAGCCCTTTCATCAGCCCCTTATCAGGTCTTCTCACATAAGTCAGGAGATCAAACTCTCTCAATCAAAAAATTATCTGGCATATTCTCCATTTCTTTAGGACCCTCCTTGATTCTTAGGAGGCCATATAAGAAACTAATTTGAACTTAAGTTGGTGAGTCATAATGACCCAGAATTTTATCCCTCAGAAGCTAACAAGTATATTTTTAAAGGAACTGTGCATGACTCCAACCAAAGGTTGAGAACTATGTGGATTTCAGGTACCAGAGAAAGTAAAGATTTTGGAGGGTGAGAGTTGAAAAGATAGGAGGGAAAGGAAAGCATTCACATATCATCATACAGGCAGTTAGCTGCCTCCTCTGCCTGCTTATAAGGTCAGCTTTACTTGAAAGAGAGTACCCTAATCATTGCACAGTGGAAGGGAACATTTGTGTGATGACATTTTGCTGTTGTACAAGTAGTACTTTCTGCCAGGGAGATTTGGTGCAGCTGTGGTTATTTTTAATAGATGAAATTTCTATTTTTGTTAGTCCTTCAAGATAGCTTGCTACCTCTATTTCTATATCTACATATAGATATAGGATACACATAATTTTGTGCACTCTCATCCAATTTTACTTTAGGTTCAAAGAAATAATGTGACAAATTGGATGGCTAGAGGGGAAACACATGAGGGAGGGATACTGGGGGAAGTACTTGGAAGTGGGAGAATTGAAGACATGTACTCTCCATTTTATATGCAAAAGGTTTCTACAGAACACTAATGAGATAGGTGAGTGAGGTAAGAGAAGGGCCTCCATCACTGTGATCCTCTATTATATCATTCCATTTCTCCTAGTAAAATATAACTTCTTTGAGGTCAAGAACAATTGCTTCCTTCCTTTCTTCATTTCTTCCTTTCTTCTTTTTTGCTCTCTGTCTCTCTCTCTTCCTTTTCTCTCTTTCCCCCTCTCTTTCCTTCTTTCTTCTTTGTCTTTGTTAGATTGTGAGTAGATAATGTGTGGTTTTGTTTTGTTTTGTTTTCATACTTTTCTTTGTATCCCCAACGTTTACATGCTGGCTAGTACATAATAAACACTTAATAAATACTTTTTTTTTTTTTACTTAAATCGACTTTGTACTTACAACACTTTGCACAGTGTCTGGTACATTGTAAAGGTGATTAATAAATGCTTATGGAATTGATTGCCTGCTGATTCTCTGAGGAGAATCCAATATCTGTTGAATTCCC
This sequence comes from Vombatus ursinus, assembly GCF_900497805.2. NCBI lineage: Eukaryota > Metazoa > Chordata > Mammalia > Diprotodontia > Vombatidae > Vombatus > Vombatus ursinus. The sequence continues at coordinate 44,205,762 of NW_020954590.1, read as the reverse complement.
TCTATCTCATAGCATTTCACCCAGATTGGAAGATTTCTTATAGTCATCATCACTGTCATCATCATGATCACCGCCATCATATCATCATCATCGTCATCATCACCTTCATCAACATCATCATAGCATTTAGAGTTTTTAAAACTCTAACCAGTGTTATCGTAGTGATTTCTGTTCATTTAAGGGTTGGGCTACATGCCACAGAGGTGCCTTACCATTCTCGAAAACAGGTAGGTCCTGATTTGGTACAAACAATGAATCCTATGAAGTGGTCTCATGTATTAGAATTGGAACTATTTTAAGTTATATTATGTAAAATATGGCCACTGGTTCTAACACAACAGAAATATGCAGTGCAACTTTAACTAATGTAACCACTTTGTGGGGTTCATTATTAGTGCTAATTGGTCTTAGTTGTTCTGTGACTCTGGAAAGTGACTTGCTCAATGCCACATAGGTAGAAAGAGATAGAATTCCAAACCATATCCTCAGATACTAAAAATCCATTCTTTTTCTATTACACTACATTGCTTCTCTCACTCTTCTTTATATCCTACTTATACTTGTTGTTGATTATCCCCTTAATTTCTATTTTTTTGCTACCACAAAAAGCTGCTATAAATATTTTGTACATACACAAGAGATCAAATAAAATAGTTTCATTCTTGTGATTTAAATTTTAAATTAATAAAAATTAATTTTCTTCCTCCCACTTTTGTCCACGTCATATTGAAAAAAAAGGAAGGAAAAACAAAACCCGTATAATGGATATTCCTAGTCAAGTAAAACGAGTTTCTATTTTCCATTGTGATGGAATACTGTTGTATTCTAAGAAATGAGGAAATGGATGATTTTTTAAAAGATATGGGAAGACATATAAACTGATGCAGAGTGAAGTGAGCAGAATTGAACAATTTATATGAAAATATCATCATTGTTTAAAAAAATGAACAATTAGGAGTTTTATAAACTGATGGAGAATAAAATGAGAAAAACAAGAACAATTTATACAATAATTTCTATATTAGCCAGGTCCAAAAAAAAAACCCCTATGTGTTTTTCTACAAACTAAATCTGTCACTTCTCCATCAGCAGGTAAGTACATGCTTATCACTGGTCTTCTAGAATTGTGATTGTGTGTTACATTGCTCAGTTCTGTCTTACAAAGTTGTTTGTCTTTACAATGATATTTTATGAGTATTCAAGAGGCCTGACCACTTGGAATTTGGAATGCTCAGATTTTACAGATGACCCAAGGTTGCAGGACTTACTATTTCCTGCTTTGCATATCCTACATGGAGACAAGCCCTACCCACATTTACTTAAATTTAGTATTGTATGCTTGATGAGTATCTGCTCAATGTTAGGACCAAGTAAATTTCTTTTGTCAACTGTTGAATGACATATGAGTCATTCCAATTTCAAACCTGAGCTGGCAGACTGGCCTGGTCATTACCCACCTACAACAAATTCTATTGATACTTCAGTTAGTATATGAGGGTGTGAAAATAGATTTCATTTCATAATTACGGAAACACACGAAGTATATAATATATATATGTGTGTGTATATATACATATATGTATATGTGTGTGTGTATGATAATCATTTATTTTATAAAGCAGAAACTTCCCATGTTACCTTTGACCAGAAAAGTTATAATGGTACTACAATTAATGAATTAAAATATCAGATAAGGAAAAAAACATAATAAAAGCTCATTAGATTTGTGCTTGCTAAACATTCTCTTCCAAGTTATACTGTGAGAAGATAATTTTTTTTCTGATGCCAGAGAATTTGACTGAATCTTATTAAAATGTCATCATCTATTGAGTATTTGGAAATGTTACTATTTAAGTTAAATAGATGATTAAGGAATTTAGATATTTCATATTTGATGTTGGACTGAAACTCAGAAATCTTAAAATTTCATTGAAGTAAATTTTCTCTATTCAATAAACAAAATTTGTTTTGCTTTCTTCTTTATTTTTTTTTCCAGAACTTCTCAGAGTAGTATGCAGATTGGGGTAAGAGAGAAAACAAAATGAATTTATCTGAAAGTTGAAATCTTGATTATATTGATCCTAATTTTAATTTTATGTGAATAAATAGAAATTCCTATAGACTAGTGGTAGTAGCCATAAATTGACTCAGCACAGCTCTGATGCCTGTTCATAATTTTATAGATGCTATAAAATAGTTTTGGTTTTTATAATCACTCTTCAGGATGTCATCCAGGGCATCTTTTCAAATTGCATCTTCCTTAGATTCTGTACTTTGTAGTGGATGTGATTTTTAGTAATAAAGGATTGTAGATTTTCTGTGGTTAATAGACTTTCATTAGCATATGACTACTGTAACCAGGGTATTGCTTACCTCTTTCAGATAAGTAATATACCCAAAATGATTATAATTTTGCCTGCTGTTTCTATGAAACCATTACTAGTTTGTAAAGCCATTGCATCTGACCTATAGCAAGGAAAAAATGAACCCAAAAGTTACCCAGAAAATACATAAAAATGAGATTAATATTTCAGGAAGTTCTTTGCATAATGAGTCTACCCAACTACAAAAAAGGGAAAAGTCAGTAGTTAGCACAGTCATCACAGGAACTAAAAGACTGCTGAGAGATTGGCAAAGGATGAATTTTGCATTTTTGTTGAACATCATAAGCAGAAATTGCAAAATAATTAGACTGCTTCATTTGTAAATAGGAAATTTTTAATGTAAAAGGTGTCAGCAACTATAAATCTCTCTTGAATAATGCAACTCCAAGAGATGTCATTGGAGAAACTTTTGAAAATGACTTTGCTAAGAATTTTTATATATCTTCTTGAAGTTAGCACCAGCTCAAAGAATCAACTCCTTGTTTGAATGTGAATTTAAACATTATATGTGATCTTTATTTTGATTATTAATATTACTGCCAAAGATCATGTTGGTGATGACAATGTACCACTTGACAATGTACAACTGAGTTTTTTTACCTAAATCTTTGAGGGTGCTAAGGAAAGGCCGCTTAATTTGAAGATAGAGGACCTGGGTCTAAAAGCCTGCCCTGACCCTGGGTATCTATATGACTGGTAACTCCTCATCTGAAAAATGAGGAGTTTGGAATATGTAAACTCAAAAGTCCCTTTCCACTCTAAATGCATAATCCTATGAGCTATAAAAACAAGGTGATATGTTAGTGGAAGAGTTCCAGTGTGAAGCCCCATGATGCAGTAGGCCTCTTAAGAAAAAAAAATTCTATAAGAGATATCAATTGATGGTTCAGACCATAGTGGTTAAAGTGAGCACGATAGATTAAGTGACCTCTAAGGTATCTTTTTATTTAAAATTTTATACTTTTAAGACTATAAATATTTTTGAAAAATTATTTATAGTCATCGAGAGATTTAATAGTCTTTTAAAAACTGTTCTCTGTTTTCTATTGAATCAAGTCTAAACTCAATTCAGCGTTAAAGTCTCCTTAAGTGTCATCATTTACAATGGTCTAGTTTCTCTTTACCTCTGAGGGACTATGTGCAATCTGGTACTTCCTTAGGGCGTAAGAAGTAGCATAGGTGTTGGGTGTTGGGTGTTGGGTGGTGCTGTTGGGGAGTATTCATGGACCAGTTTTGTGGCTCACAGAATCAGAGAATCTCAGGATTAGAGGGGTCCTGAAAGACCGTCTGGTCTGATAAACTTCTGACTTAGAATTCCTTCTACAATATGCTCAGTAAGTGGTTGTCCAGACTTTGAATAAACCTTTCTGAAGCAGGAAAGCTCATTACCATCTAAGGCTGGTCATTTCACTTTTGGAATAAGTCAAGTAGGTGGTCTTATGTTCCAGTCTACCTTGACATCAACTCTTCATTAATTATATCAATCTGTTTACTCCCTCTCTCACCTGTTACCATGCATCTATGAACAGTGGTTAGAGCACTGGACCTGGAGTCTCCTGCTTCAGACACTTACTAGACATGTGCCCCTGGGCAAGTCACTTAACCTCTGTCTGCCTCAGTTTCTTCATCCGGAAAATTAGGATAATAACAACACTTGCCTTACAGGATTTGAGGAATTTGAGGAATAAATAAGTCAATATATAAAAAGCATTTTTGCAAACTTTAAGATACTATTATAAATGCTAGATATCTTTGTCATCATCATCAATCATTTTAATGCTTTTACCATTCCCATTAATCTATAGCCCAGCAGAACCAGCTGTGATACTTTTTCTAATAAGTTTAACATTGATTTCTCCCTTTTAAAATCCCTGTTACATCCATTATCTGTGTCAATCAACCACATTCCATGTATTCTTATTCCCTAATTGTTTTATGTGCATTTAAAAAAATCTTTCCAATTAAATTACAAGCTCCTTCCAAACAGAGTCATGTCTTTGGCATCCCCTACTGCTTGGTACGTAGCAGACACTCAATGGATGATGGGAAATGAGTCTTCTATAATACTACTGTCTCCTTCTCCACGTTGATAGGTGCTCAGAGACTACAAATTCGTTCAAGATTTAACCAAAGAATAATACTACCAAGGTAGCACAGAATCAAATGACTTTAGGATTTAGCCAGCTTTTGAATTATCTATGCAATTGCTCCCCTATAATAATAAACACAATTTAATTAGCTACATGTACATACGACATACATATGTGTTAATTATATATTAATAAATGTGTGTACAAGCACATTCGTATCTGAAATCTCATGTGATTGTGTCTAATTTTAGATTAAAAATAATGCATACAATAAATCAACTTAGGCATTTTAATCCTACTGACATAGTTATGACCACTAAATACTAAAGAAAAAAAAGAAACATATGACCTTGAGATAGAATTCCAGAATCTAGCAATTAGCAAATTTAACACTGGTTTTTGGATGGGGATTCTTATCCTGAATCTGCCGCTAATATTCTGTGTGGCCTTGGGTCAGTCATTATAAGCCTCAGTTTCTTCATCTGAAAAACTATTTGTTCCTACTGACATTTAAGCCTTAAATTCTCCTTTCTTGCTCTAAGTCTGATGACATAATGATCTCTAATGTCATTCTAATACTTGATGTTTCTATTTCATAATGAAAGCTCCCATGACTCTGACAACAACTATGACTAATGATAATAACAATAATAGTGAAGGAACTGAGATTCAGAGAAGTTGTGACTTCCCTAGAGTCCCACAGGTACAGTGCTAAGTGTTGAATCTATCAGCACACATTTATTAAGCACTTACTAGGTGTCAGGCACTTGCTGAGTGCCAGGATTCAAAGCAAGGTGTTATATGAAGAGAAAAACAAAGCAGCTGATAATGAAATCCATGTTATCATAAGGCAAGAAGATGCTAGGCATTCCCAAATTGTTGAATTGAATGAATTAAAAAGTAAGGATAGCATCAAGTTCTAGAACAACTTATTCCCCCCAAGATGAAATGATGATGAATGTTCTTCACAAACTTATTATATTACAAATAGCCTTTATAAATTGACACCTATTATGTTTTTCCCCTGAAGACAAAATTGGGTAGAGCTATAGAACAAAGACACATTTATTAGGAGGTCTTATCCATCTCTCATCTGCAAGAATGAGCAATAAAATATCTAGATATGTTTAGTTAGAGGGGACTAAATGAAGCAGACCTCCTTCTGTAAGTGGGTTATAATCATGCCACCTCAACCCCAGACTCTTAGTCCTTACCACATGGGCCTTAGCATCCTTTTCTTGGAATGCAATTTCTTTGCATAACATTCTACACAAAGAAGCACACAGATTATATTATGCAAATATTTGTTGACTGAAGCAAGCAGTATTTGAGCATGAAAAGGACAAAGCATTTGGAACTTTGAATTATCATGTGTTTACTCACTTGTCCAGCCCTGTACCCCAATGCCGGGGCAAGGAATTCACTCACCAGGTGCCTGTGTCAAAAACAGTAATTCTAGGATTAGCTCAGAGTGCATAACTAGGCCTGGTGATGGCAGAGGCATAGAGAATATGGGGAACCTTAGGCATTCCCCAGCTCAGCACCACTGTACAGGAATTCCTCTTTCTTTTGGTGTCACCAAACCTTTGGTACAACCTAGCTCCCTAAACAATGTAAAATACCAGACATACAGCCAGCTATTTCTGATGGCTCTTCAGTAGATTGAAATAGAATTATGTGAGTAGATCTATAAAAGAGGATGGGGGGGTAAACAAGGAGTCACTGAAGACAATTTTTAGTTTTTATCAATACTTGAATTTTAATGTCTTGCAGCTTGAAATAGCTCTTTCTCTAGCTGATGAAACCTGATTGTTGAAAATGAACACAAGCTATAGAAAGGCTTAACCTGATAAGATGAGATTGCTATAGAAAAGCATCACTGAGGCCCAGAGTGTATTTTAGAATAAACAGAAAGGTTTCTAACAGGCATTGAAAGTGGCTGGATCATTTTCCATGAACCCAAGGTGATATCCACTGATAATAGCACAACTACAGGTCTGCTAAATCGCCAGGACTGCTCATTTCCCATTTGAACCAGAGCACATCTAGCTCACAGCAGTAGCTGAAAACTAGGTTCACCTTGGTATTATGACTGGGTTGATCTCAATTTGGGTATTCTTCCCTATTATGTGAAAACTGAGCAAAGCAATGAGCCAGCATCTTATTGGCCTAAGTATTTTCTAAGATACTTTGCTGGTTACATACAACCTAATACCATTATTGATCTGCTGGAGTTTTCAGGATAAGTTTTTATTTTTCATTCATTTATTTAAAGGGCTCAACTTTTGCCAAGTAAGGGATTTTACGCTGAATTTCTTTTTGATTCGTAAGAATTTTAATGCTTAAGGATTATTTTGGGTGCAGTTAGGTGGCACAGTGGATAGAGTACCAGCCCTAGAGTCAGGAGGACCTGAGTTCAAATCCGGTCAGACCAGACACTTGACACTTACTAGCTGTGTGACCCTGGGCAAGTCACTTAACCCCAATTGCCTGGAAAAAAAAATTAAAAAAGGGATTATTTTGTTTGAAAATGACTTTGAACAGGTCAAATTAAATGGGTTGAGCCGAGATAAATTGATGTTAATTCCTTCCTTCTCCTATCTAGAGTTCACAAAGTTAAGTATGGAAACCCTGGTTCCTGATTTAAAGGGAAAAAAATTTCATTTAATCATCATGAATGACACATGCCACAAGGGAAAGTGGCGGATAATTGGACTCAGAAGACTGGGTTTGCTATTTACTAGCTGTGTGTCCTTGAAGCAATTCACCTTATCTTTCCAGGCCTCGGTCTGCACATCTGCAAAATGAGTGGGTTTAACCAGATGATTACTCTGGGCTCTTCTAGGTCTGACATGCTGTACATAGTTGTAACACATCCACAGAACTATGGCGTGGTGATGACTCTCCAGAAGTTGGTTCATCTGTCCTTGTGATTTCTGAATCGTCCACAAAGTCTTACTCTAATACTTCATCATGGCTAGAAGTTGACCCCCGTTTCTCAGTGGCTATACCAGTAAAGCATAAAGCTCTGACAGGTTCTGCCATTCTGTAAATGCTTTGAATGCAGTCCTGGTGACTGCCTGAATCTTTTGTCAGAGCTAAGAATGCGAGGCTCAGGTCAGTAGATTGGCCACAAGGGGATGACTCATTAAGTTTCTTACAAAATAAATTTTATTACTTGTAAGATGTATTGTTCAGAAATTATCTAAATATATTTTATTGGAACAAAAATAGGTATTGTTGACTTAAGACCCACTCCAGCACCACTTGAAGGCTATGCCAGCAGACTGTGACAGCTCTTTACAAACTGGCAAAGCTTCAAAACAATGTTGTTCTTTCTTTGTTGTTGTTTGAATCTGTGAGTAAACTCCCAAGGAGGAAACTGCATTTACCACTGCAAATCATCAATGATTCTGAAACTTGACATCTTAGAGAGTGGCCTGGGCCACTGAGAGAGGAATTTGCTTGTCCAAGGTCACACAAACAATATGTGTCAGAGGCAGTCATTATTAGTTCAGTAATAGGAAAGGGAAGTAATAAGTACTTGTTTAGCACCTACTATGTGCCCAGCACTGTGCTAAGTGCTTTTACAAATACTAACTCATCTGATCCTCACAACAGCCTGGTGAGGTAGATGCTATTACTAACTGATGAAATTGAAGATAATAGAGGTTAAGTTACTTGCTCAAAGTCACAAAGCTATTTAGTGTCTGAGGCCAGATTTGCATTCAGGTGTTACAGTCTCCAGACCCAAAGATCTATCTACTGCACCAGCAATCTATCTCTAATGTCTGTTGTTTGAGTTATGAGAAGGTATTTAGCAACAAGGAGATGGAATCTTTCAAACATATCATTTCATGAAACCATTGAATAAGGTAAATGGGGATTTATTCTATGTCTAGGGAGGGAGTACCTATGCAGATCAAATGCCTCCTCAAAATAAGTATGAATAGATGCATTATTTAAAAATACAAATGATTGATACTGTAAACTTGCTTTGTTTGTATGTATACTCTTTCAGCTTTTGGATCCAGGAAGAAGAAAATATGATAAAAGAGTATGCCAGTATAAAGATAAAAATACAATAGGACAACTTTATCTTCATTGCCAAATAGTTATCTTATCTGAATGAGAATGTAAGCTACTCAAGGACAACCTTGACTAGCAGTTTCAATCCCAGAGGATCTAGGACAATATCCTTTCTATGCACAAAACAAATGGAATGATGGCAATTTGACTGGGAGTGGGGGAGGGTGTTGTGTTAAAAAAACTTTTGGACTGGACCTGGGATGTCAACGCTATAAGGAACTCCCAATGGGGAAACTCCATTTGCGAATGCAGATGGGCAGCACTTCTGTAATTCTCAGTCTTAGAAAGTTGTTTAGCTGGGGTAAACCAATATAAGACATACACTTGAATTCAGATTTTCTCAACTCCAAATCCATCCTAGCCATAATGCATACTGACTTTCATATCTGAGCATTTCTAAAATGCACCATAGACTATTCTTCAAGGCTCTCCTTAATATTACAGAAATGGGTCCTCATTTTTTCGCAGCACTAATATTCATAGAAAGCTGTTTCACATGGGCATTTAATCAGTGCATAAAGACCCAATAGACTCTTCTTAAAGTTTAAGAAAAACAAATAAACAGCTCTGAAAACAGAGGCCAACCCTTCATATTAGCTTTGTTTTCTAATTGAAAGCTGCCTCAATTCATGCTTCCCTAATGAGGTGCAATGTAACTCTGACGGAAATAACTTGGGTAATGGGATGAGTTCTATTAATCTACTTATGAAAGACTCTGTTCATTAATTAGCCTGGACAGCACAAGAGCAAAACAACCGCACTCCTGATTCAGAGTGTCAGAGGGAATCTAATTAGAAATTAGTGGCTGAACGGACTGAAATATTTTCATTTACATTGATACTAATCTAAGTATACTCTGCTATGATTATGAATCCTCTTCCCTGTGTGAGGCAGATGGGTAGAGAAGGAAGGAAGCCACTAATCCAGGAAAGTGAGACAGCAAAAGGACACACATCAAGGTCAAACAATCAACTTTAAACTTTGCTAAGATAAGAGGGTTACTTGAAAAGGCTAAGAGTAGGTCAGTTCCAAATAATAGGACATATTTAGCTGGTACTTGAAAGTTTAAAAAGTATAATATATGCTTTGCAACAACCTTGCAAAAACAAGGAGCGCAGGTATTGTTATCCCTGTTTTGCAAATGGGAAGACTGCAGTTGAGTGAGTTATCCATCGTCAGACAGCTAGGAAGTATCAGAGTTATGATTCACCAGATCTCCTTACACCAGGTCTAGCACTCTTTGCACTATGATAGCTATTTTACTTTAGCACACTAAGATTTACAAATTACTTTACCTACATTATTTCATTTTGTAGATTCATAAAATTATAGAATATTAGCGATCATGTTGTTTAAAGCCCTTACTTTATAAATGAGGAACTGAGACTCAAAGTGAAATGCCTTGCTTAATGTTAAGTGACTAGGTTGAAGAGTGAACACCTTTACCTGCCCCCTTAGGATTGCCACAGACCGGGGAGCTGTTTCCAAAGTGACTGGAAGAACATGGCTGATTATATCTGATGAGAGTTATAGTTAACATGGTAGGCAATTCCTCCTCAATCCTAATTTATGCAGTAGGTTTATTCTTGTAAATGGAAGAAATAATTACTATAATCAGTGAGTTGCTCAAGGACATTAATTAAACAACCTCACTTCAAAATTTCAGTAAGATGGACGCTGCCAGTATCAATGATAGACACTGAATGTTTATTAAGTGTCACAGACCACTCCTTACGTAAAAACTCAGTACTTGGGATTCTTCCCCTTCCTTCAAGACCCAGCTTAGTTGACACTCCTTCCACAAAGTCTCCTCCGTTCCATCCTCACGTACAAGACAATATAATGCAATTCAACAAAGATTTGTTAAAGGCCCACTCTATTCAAGGATACATGTTAGACACTGAAAATACAAAGGTAAAAATGAAAGTCCTTGTACTTTCTACTCTGGCTTTTATGAGAGAACAATTGGGAGAAGTGAGAACTTGCGTCCAATAAGAAAAAAGGAAATTATGTAGCTGATTTGAAGAAGTTTTAACCAGTGATGTGTTTCAGAAGTTGACTTTGAAGAGCAGAAATGTGGGAGGATGGGGGGAAATTTGGAGAACAAATTTCATGTTCAGATATCTGACTAGATGCTGGGTTGGGAAAAAAAAAAAGGTAAGATCACTAACAACTAGCAAAGATACAGAAGAATTAAATTAAAATGGATTAGAGAGTAGAACCCAAGGAAGATAGCTCAAAAAGGAAATGGGGAAAGTAGTTGTCAACACAAAACAAGGCAGGTAAGAAAAGCTAAATGGAACAAATGGAGGGTAAAAATAAATCTGAAGAGCGGAAGAGAAAAAAAAAATTGAATAGTGTAATAGGATAGGCCTGACTCAAGCTGGTCTGGTAGCAGAGATTCTATATTGAAATGAGGCCCTCTACACACAGCCGACAATTAACGAAAGGAAATCTACTTAGCCACAGGAGGGAAAAGTCATTCAGAGCAGGGAAAAGATATTCACTGATGCAAAACATCGATTTAACTTACTGCTGCACTATACTGGTGGTGATCCTACTGCTAATCTGCCAATCAGAAACCAGAGGGAAAGGCCAGCTTACTGCCCTGACTTCTGTACTAAAGACACCAGAAACTTGAGCCTTTAGTCCTAAGCCAATTCAGTCTTGAGGATGTTTTGAATACCGTTTAAGGATAAACTAAGCTGGTGGTAAACGGCCTTAGGATATTATTCTCAGAAGCAGTGTTGGCAAGTTATTAAGATATAAAACTTAAGATGCAAAAGTTTTAACTAGGTGCTTAGGGGTGAGATACAAACACCAAGTGATTTTAATTTTTTTTAAGGGCTAAAAATCTCAATCATTAAGGAAAGTAAGGGAAAATACGAAGGTAGTTGCATTGAGTATATGTTATACATATTTCTGCCTCAGCCAAATTATTGCTATCTGTATTCAGGCTAACATCTCTCCTAGAACTCAAAGAATATCTCTTCGTACTTCAGGTTATTAAGGAGAATAAAATATTCCTAAGGGAACCAGATATAGGTATTTAATGGCAAAAATCAAAATCTGAAAGTAGACCTGACTCATGTCAAAATATTGGAGTAAAAGAGGGTTGCAAAAAGAAGGTGGGAAAAGGCAAGTATAGAATGAAAGCTTAAAAAATAAAAAAATTTAAGGTTTTTCCTGATGAGGAAGCTAGACAGTCTGAGTCAAAAGAAACTATTTTTCCTCCAAAGAATGATATAGTCAAAGAAACTATCAGGTGAAAGATCATTCCATAAGGGTCAAAAGAAAAAGAAAAGAGGAATTGCTAGCACAGAAATTCATTTCCAGGAGTACTAAAATAACTCTGTTTTCTTCAACCTGATAACACCAGAGAGGTTTGTTGTCTTCCTAGGTCATAGGTTCAAGACATAATTGAGAACTTACCAAGACACCAAAGTGGAGGCCAACTATTCACTTCTGGCAACTCACAATAATATAAATGATGCTACTAGAAGGAATTACGATTATGAAGGCTTTGGCAAGGAAGTGAAGACCAGAGAGACCCAGGTTATGTTTTCCTCATTGAAAGTAAAGAATCTAGACGATAAAAATAATTTGAGAAATGAAGGACTGGATAGAGGCTGGTATCTTAGAATAAGATTTGGACTTCTAGAATTCTTTGGCTTACAATACAGGAATGACAGATTTCTGGCCAGAGTTGGCGTATACCTAATAAAGTAACAATGGTCTGTTAGAATGTATTGGTCAGGTGTCTAATCATAAGGTCTAAGACAGAGAGAAGACTGCTTCTGTGTATCTCCCAAATTAGGTAACCATAGAAAATAACTACAAGGAAGGAAAAATAGTATCTAAGATACTCAGAAATTGACAGAAACAGGATCAAAAAAAAAAGGGGGGGAGCCATCAGTAAAATCCATGGCATCAAATGTCTAGGCAACAAACAAGAGAACCTAAAAGTTTTACCACAAAAAAATGAAAGCAAATTTGACCTTAAAGATACCATTGAGACTTGATGGGATAAAACTCATGACTAGACCATGACTTTGGATCAGTATACCTTATTCAAAATTAACTGGACAGGTAAAAGTGGGAAGTGGATAGAATTGTATATTAAGAAAGTATATTCATGTGAAGAAATAGAGGAACCACAGCAAAGTGTGAGAGGGTATTTGGGTTTATGAAGGGAGAAATAGAAATAATTTTGTAATCAAAGTGTGTTAAAGACAACTTACTGGAAAGAGGAAATAGGGAGTTTGAAAAGTTTGGCATAGAGGCATGAAATAACAGTGACAGAAAAAAAAAATTAATCATCCAGGTATCTGCTGGAGTTCTCTTTCTATCAAAAGCAGAGCAAAAAATAACATCTTGACTTCCACGATAATTTTATGCTTTAAAACATGGAAGTAGACAGGTGGGATCACATTGACTAAAATGTGATAAAGGAAGTTAGACCAGAAAGGATAGGAGATGTTCTAGAAAGCAATTTTAAAGATACAAAGGAAAATAATTCCAACAGAGGAGGGAAAATGTCTAAAGGACAGGAAATGTCTGTTCAGTGGGGAGGATTCGTCTGAAGAGACTTATGTGGATGCACAGGGAATTCACTATCTGACTTAAATTTCAAAAGAAATGTACAGAAGATGAAAGCAAGGCCAGATAACCAAGGATGATTATAACAGGATTGCACAGTCCTATAAAAAACAGTGTCAGGACTGCTAAATTTCGGAATAAGCTGAGGTTAGCAAGAGAAATTAAGGGCAACAAAAATATTTCTTTAGATATATTTGGAAGAGAAGGAGGATCAAAACCAATATAGAATAGTTTTTGGAAGTGGATGGACTGGTGATAACTTATAATAAACAGAGCAGGCAGAAATGCTCAATTGTAATTTTGCTTCCATTTTCTCTACCAAGGAAAATGACTCTTGTGTTGGAAATGACAACTCAATATTTAAAATCCTCTGAAAAAGAATTCCATGGACTCCTCTACTTGATGAAATTAAGGAAGTACTGCAATAGGAAAGAAAATTAGGAGACGTACCCTCCTTTCCAGGGTCTTGGAAGGGCAATTTTGAAAGAAAAAAAAAACAGACTCTGAAACTATAGGATAGTTTTTCCCCTGGGAAAGTTCTAGAACAGAGCATTAAAGAGGTGGTTATTGGACAATAGAGAACACCAGAAAAGGAAGCAGTGTTTACAAAGAGCCAATGTGGCCACAGAAAGACCCCTCCTACCTCATTCTATTTTTTGATGTGATTTCTAAGCTAGTAGGTGAAAAGAATGCTGTGTCTGTAGTTTACTTAGATTTTAGCAGATTTTTTAAATAAAATATCTCCTACTATTCATATGGAGAAGGTGGAGACATAGGAACAAGCTGATAATAACTAGACAGATTGAGAACTGGATGTATGACCAACCTCAAAGAGCAATTGTTAATGGCTCAACGTCAAATACGAGGAGGTCTGCAATGGAGAGCCTCAGGCCGCTGTCCTTTGTTCTATGCTATTTTATGTTTGTAATATTTTAATAGGTTTTCTCAATGATCTGGTAAAAACAGAGATGGGATGCTCATTCACTCTGCAGACACAGCTGGAAAGGATAAGGATAGTTAATATGGTGGGTGACAGAGTCAAGATCCAAGAATGTGACAGTAAACTAAACACTAGACTGAAAGTAATAAGATGAAATTCCATAAAGATAAATATTATGCTTAGTAGAAAATAAGGTCTTACACCTGGATACAAATCACCATCACCAGTACAAGGTAGGGGAAGTCATGGTTAGACAGAAATTTTCCTGAAAAAGATCTTAGCATGTGTTAACAATGTGATGTGGTAGTTAAAAATTCTAATAATGACCTTGATCTACATTAATGAAAGCATATATATACATATACACACATATACATGTATATATACATGTACATACATTCACATGCACATACATATATTTTTATATATATATATATGTGATAGACAAAAAATTCACTATGTTCCATCCACATCACACCTCAATTCTGGGTATCACAGTTTAAGAAGGATGCTGATAAACTAGTAAAAGTCTAGATGATGGTAGCCAGGATGATGAAGGGCATTGGGGACACATGAGGACATTTGTCATATATCATATGAGGACAATTGAAGGAATTGAGCATTTTAATCTAGGGAAGAAAAGACTCAGAAAGGATATGATGGCAATCTTTTGAGTGTTTTCACATAGAGGTGTATTATACTTCTGTTTCTTCTAAAAGGGCAGAACTGGAAGCAATGAATGGAAGTCACACAGAGGTTAATTTAGGGTTTAACAATTAAAGCTATTCAAAAGTGGAATGAGCTGCTTCAAGAGGTGCTGGGTTCCTCCTCCATGGAAATCTTGTAGTACAGGCTGGAAACCTACACCCATGTTAAATACCATAGAGTGGCTATTCCTTTGACATATAAATTGGACTAGATGCCTTTTGGGATCCCTTTAAATTCTTCTTTGTTGTTGTTATTGCAAGGCATTTGGGGTTAAGTGACTTGCCCAGAGTCACACAGCTAATAAGTGTTATTTTTCTGAGGCCGGATTTGAACCCAGGTTCTCCTGGTTCCATGGCTGGTTTTCTATCCACTGCATCACCTATCTGCCCCAAGGGATCCCTTTAAATTCTTCAATTCTGACACTATTATTCTAAGATTATAGTTCTTTGGGGTATGAAGTACATACACAGGTAATTATAAAATCTAAGCAAACATTGTCTGACTTTAGCAATTAATGTTTGAGTAACTATAGATTTTTCCTTTATCAAAGACAAAGGTTTTCCCTTTGAGATGCACTCATTTCTACTCCCTTCCACTCCCTTTTTTTCTTCTTTTTTTAAATCTAAAAGAAAAATTCCATTTGATGAAACATTTGACATTTTAGTCAATAAAATACCCTGAAGAGTCTTACAGTTTCTTAGCAAATGGTTTATCTTGGTTTGAGACATACGAGTACTTTAAAGTACTTTGCAGCTTGTCGATAGTTTATTGTTCAAATTATACCTTGAAATGCATATGTCTGTGAAAAAAAATATTCAAAGCACAAACATCTACCTTTTCAATTCTTACAGCATACTAACTTTTGTTAGATTTATAAGTCTGGTTTATTTCTTAAATTTGTAATTGTCATATTCAAAGGTCTCCAGTCATTCTTTTTCTTCCTGGTGAAGTCTGCTGTGATCTCAATTGATGTCTTTTTATATCGTTTCTTACAGATCACAGGATTTACTCTTTGTCATTTTAATGTTGGAGATTAACTATAAGATGTCTAGAATTGAATCTCAATTTTATCCCTATCATGCTTCTGTAAATTATTTCTATGTATGTGTTGTTGCTTGTTTTTGATAATTCTGAAAAGTTTTCTTGAATGATTTCTGGAAGATAGTGTTTACTTTTCTCTATTCCTGGAATAAAGTGCAGACCTTATATTTTTATGGCTTTTAGGTGATGTCAGAAATACTGAATTGCTGCATCTTATCTTCTTGCTGTGTCATTTTTATCTATATGTTTTCCAGTTCTTAATATTTCTGAGTTTGTTGTTCCATTTATTTCCAAATTGCAACTTGGATTTCTGGTATAAGAACTATCATTTCTTGTGGCAAATGATTTTCAGCATTTTTCTATTACAGAACCACAGAATTTTAAAATTGGAAAAGATCTCAAAGGGTAGCGAGCCCCACACATACCCCAAAGGAATCTCATTTGAATATATCTGATATATGATCACCTCAGCTCTGCTCAGAGACCTTCAATGAGAGAGAACCCACTCCCTCTTGAGGCGTTCCATTCTATTTGCTGATAACTAGCTTTGTTTGAAAGTTTTTTTTTCCTCTTTGTATCAAATCTCTTTGCATCTTCCACCCATTGGTGGCCCTCTAGGGCCAAATAGAGCAAATAATCTCTCATACACATTAGTTATTCAGATGCTTGAAGACCACTATCATGACACCCCTGAATATGATTTTCTTTGTGCTAAACATATCAATTTCCTTCAAATTAACGTTAGTGTGTAGGGATTCAAGGATCTTTGACATACTCATTACCCTCTTCTGGAGGCTCTCTAGTTTATCAATATCCTCCCTGAACCATGGTGCCCACAACACCAGATATAATTTTAATCAATAAGAAAACATTGTTATAGTCTTATAAAAGACTATGACCTCCCCATTCCAAAACTTGGTGACTATTCAAAAGCTGTTCTTAAAATTGCGTGGGTCCTTATTATTTGAACTTTACTCCTAAAGCCATCTTATGAGAGCACGGATAATAATTTTGCTTGTGAAAGTGGTCCAGTTCCAAAAGAATTTGTGTGTTGAATTCTCAAGGGTATTTAGGTATTTTTTTTATCTTTTGTATGGAGATGATGATGGTGATACAAACATGCTACTTTTTCTTTGTTGGTAATTTTCATTACTTTTTAAGCTATTTTCCTTCCCATTGCTGGTTGTTGGTTTTTAGGAATATGTGAAGAAATGTTTCTTTGAGAGCTTAAATTTTCAAGTTTTCACTGGAAACATTCTATATGACTGCCAACATCCTAAGACAAAAAATTGTATGATTTTTTGATAAGGAGACAAAAATTATGAGATATATAGTAGGAGGAGTAATAGAAATCACTGCATCCCATCACCTCATTCTACAGATGTGGAAACTCAGGCACAGACAGGTAAAATTGTTTGCCATTGTTTTATAAATAGCTGAGTCAAAATTTAAAGTCAGTTTGTCTAACTCCAAAATGAGTCCTATTTCCACTATGCAATGTTGTCTCCTTATATAGTGTGAGATTTCATATGCTAAGAATTTTTTTTCTTGTATCTTGAAGTTAACAAAATACACAGAGAAAATGTGTGAAAAAACTGATAGGAGAACAAAAAAATAGAAGAGATAAAGGGCAAATTTATTTGAAACAAAATGATAAATTATATAAAATTCAATGAAGAATGGACCAAAATTCCCAGAGAAATACATTTAAAATACTGTATAGCTATTTAGAAAAGTGAAACAAAAAGATTACAGCCCTTTACATTTTCTTGAAAAAGACAAAACTATGCTAGAATAAATAATGCGGACTGACACAAATGTATAATACTAAGAGCCATTCCTCAATGGGTTCATGTTCAATCGATTTGACCTATGTGAAAAAGAATTGCAAACTCCTAATGGCCTTAAGAAAACATGCTCCACATCACTACAAATAGTAGAAATGGGAGGGGGTGAATACCCTCTGAAGTTTCCCTTCATTCCCAGAAAGTTGGCAAAGATCAATCAATTGATAATTAAGCATTTCCTAAGACAAAATGACAATCAATTGAGTTGTATGCTGCCTATGTAACCCTGGACAAATAACTTAAACTTTAATTTTTCCATAATCTGTCTAGGCAAATTACTAAGACTCTAAGTTCAGTTGGACTAGTCAATAAGAATTTATTAAGCACTTTCTATGGGCCAAGAACTGTGCTAACTGTTAGGGATGCAAAGAAAGGTAAAATACAGTTCCTGCCCTTGAGGGGCTCACAACTAATGAGGGAGAAAACATGCGAACAGCTATGTACTAACAAGATATATGCAGAATAAATTGGGAGTGATTGATAGTGAGAAGGTACTAAATTAAGAGAGATTGGAAAAGGTTTCCTAAAGAAGATGGGATTTAGTTCAGACTTCAAGGAAGCCAAGAGACATGTACAAGCAGGGAAAGCATTCCAGACATGATGGAGAGTCAGAGTTTCAGATATTAAGTTTCAAGGTGCGGAGAGGATGTTGAGTGGTACATGTAGAGGAAGTCTCCTTTACCTGGTAGTTGTGCATACTAATATGATCACAGTTTTATTCATCATTCCTAAAACTAATATATGCTAGGTACTATTCTATGCATGCAGAACCCAAAAAAGAAACAGTGCCTGTCCTCAAGCATCTTATATTCTAAGATTGCCAAAAATAGAAACATGGATGGACAGTGGAAAGACAGGGATATTGACACACTGTTGGAAAATCTGTGAATTGGGTCAATCATTCTGAAAAACAATACCATAAATATACAGATATATACATAGACACATACATATGTGTGTATATATGTATATAAGTATGTGTATATGTCCATGTGTACATGTATATAATATTTATAATTCCATATGTACATTTATTTATAAATTTCACATTGTTTTCCAGAATGGTATACGTATAAATTCCATATCCCAAACTACTCATGCACTTTGACCTGCAGATCCCTCTGCTTGGCTTATTCACCGAAGAGGTCAGATGATAGAAAACAAGGCCCTCTATGTGCCAAAATACCAGCAGCACTTTTATGGTTGGAAAGAAGTAAAAATAAAGCTGCTTTTTATCAACTTAGGGATGGCTGCAAAAATATGGTATGAATTAAACAGAATATTATTGAGCTTTAAGAAATTTTGAATGTATAAAATTGTAAGGATCATGAGAAGGTCTGTATGTATTGATATGGAGTGAACTAAACAAAGCCAGAATGCCTACAATAAGAAAACACTAAAAGGAAATTGAACTCTAATAGCTAGTCTTGGTATCAAGAAATGAATAAGTAAATGGGCTACATGTTCAGTGTTGCATTTTTGTCATATTTGGTCAATGTATTAGTTGTTTTTGCTTAGCAAATGTTTTTGCTTAACTTTGTTAGAAGGAAGGTGTAAATTTCAAGAACTGATGTGAGAAGGCACTATATCCAGCAGTGACTGTGATGTCAGTGGCAGGGTTTGTGAGGATCAAATGAGATCATACAAGATAATATTTGTAAAGTACTTAGCACAGTGCTTGGCACATAGAAGATGTTTAAGAAATGTTTATTCCCCTCTCCTCGTGTAAAAATGAAAGATTAATAAAATTTATTTCTAAAATTACATCAATGATAATCATTAAAATTAAGAACAAATTGATTAGACAAACATAGCCTAAATCCAACTTTCCCTCTAGAAGAAGGCTATAGCCCTTCGTATTCAGTAAGTCACCCCAAGATATAAATATTAATATTTGATATCATTCATCTGTTGCTCTTTATTGTAAGGGTAATGTGTACCAATATTCTTTTATTATTTGCAGAATGTCATTTTTTGATGGTTCTAGGAAGTGTTCTTGAAAATTTTCCTGGAGTACATTAATCATATTTCCCTCTAATGTTTTCTATCATTAGAATTGTTATTGTAATCAAAATTATAAGGTTTTCTCCATCGTACCTGTCATCCAAGTCTGTAATTTTCTTCTGCATTGCTTCCACATTTTCATAGTTGATTTGTTACAGTGGTGAAGGGGTTAATCAACCTGCAGGATGGGATATATCCAATGATGGAAAAGAGAAAGTTTCTGCTCAGTAGTGTTTTCAATAATTTTATTAGCTTCAGCTCTGTCTTTAAGAATGTAAAAATCTCACTTTTTACAAGAATTATATCTCAAACAATAAGAAGAGAAACAGAACAGATGGGGATCAGTCCTTAAAGAGCCAGTAATTTTCAA
Organism: Vombatus ursinus; assembly: GCF_900497805.2. Taxonomy (NCBI): domain Eukaryota; kingdom Metazoa; phylum Chordata; class Mammalia; order Diprotodontia; family Vombatidae; genus Vombatus; species Vombatus ursinus. The sequence continues at coordinate 44,185,690 of NW_020954590.1, read as the reverse complement.
GAGACCTCACAAGATTCTTTAGGGGGTTGGTTCGTGGGATAGTAATGAGAAAAACATAGAAATGCTAAAGTAGTGGAAATTAGGTTAAAATGACTAATGGTTCAGTTGAAGGATATGTGAGTACTACAATACTGTTTTCAGGAGAAGGGAGGAATTACCCCCTCCCACCTATCCCAGGAGCATGAATTAGGCAGGTATAGAAGAAATACAAATGAAGCTATGTCTTTCTAAAGATAAAGCTGAAAGTAACAATAATAAGTTCTTAGAGTAATAAATGATTTTATTTTTTTTTAAATAGAAAATATGATATAAGAGCTTCCATAATGAGCATATTACTATTATCTCATTCTTTTCATCTTTTTTATGGGATTCAGACAGAAATTGTCTGGGGAGTAGCTGCTATCTTGCTATTAATCTTTTCTGGAATATTGCACATTTTGGCTTAATAAAATAACCTTTTTGCAGTTGAACAAAATATTAGGATGTAAATTTATCTTCCGTAGACTCCCGTAGTAAATAAGACAATAGGAATTATATGCATCAACTCCTGTTCTCATTTTTGAGATCTTCTCCTGGACCTCTATATTTTGAAAACTTTTAACTCCATGTAGATTGGATATTCTGAGTATTCTGCCTAATGGTATCTATTAAAATGTTATTCTTAAGTTTTGCATTTTTTTGGTAGGATCAATCATGTCTGGATAGTTGTGGGCAGCAGTTCCTTTTATGATAACAGTCTGGTCCCAAAATAGCTTATTGGTTGACTTCTCTAGCATACTTTGAGGTTTGTACTTGTAATATGGGAATTTGGGATCTGGTCTATGAAAGATAAAAGCTTTTAATGTATAATAATTCTAGTCATTATCTTTTGTAGATAAAATCTTGCTAGTTTTTCAGTAGGTGCTACATTTTTGCACCCTGTAGTGATATGTTTCTACTGTTTGTTTACATAATCTATGTTGATTAGTACATCTAGGCTTTTAAAAATTAATCTGTAATTTTGAGTGGCCAGTGACGTGTTCCTAAATTGCCAACATAAACTCCTCTTTTTCCATAAATAAATGTGCCTGAGTCAGCCATTTGTTCAACCTTTCTTTGTCAAAATGTTGACTGAGTTTATAAAATGGCTTTTCGGTTCCACTCTTGGATATTGACCATTTCATAGGCTCATTTTAGAGGTAAACCAACTCATTCTGGTTATATTTAGTAATCGATAGGATATACCTATTTTCAGTTTCTACTATTGCTTGGTGAAATGGTAATGTTTGCTCATTCTAAAAGTAGTTATGTGATTTTTCTTATTTGTTCGAATATGCTATTGGAATATCCGTGAAACTTTTTCTTCCTTTTGGGTGACAAACCTTTAATTTCCCATATCTCCCCAAGGGTAATGAATCCCATGTTGTCTAAATATTGTACAGTGTTTTTGTTTGGATGATTTCCAAATTCGTTGCAGTTCATTTTATAATTCAAAGAGTATACATTAAGGCCAGAATTGTGTATGTGGTAATACATATGCATATACACACATATATATGTATATATACATATATATATATACATACACATACATATACATATATATATACATATACATATATTCCTTTTCAGCTTTGATTTCAGTTAATTTTCTTTATGTATTCAGTCAGTCTTCCCCTTGATCTTGTTACGCCCAGTGGTTGCCTAGAGGAAACCAAGGCATTTACAGATATTTCCTCTATCCATTGGTTCTATATGACATCTGGATTCCAGTTGAAAGCTTTTAGTAAATATCTTCCCTTGGAATATATTAAGAATTTTAGATCTATCAAGTCCAAATTATGTTTTGATACAGCTGGAGAAAGATTCCAGAAGATAAAGGAACTATTTCATTTGTTTTTGGTGGAACCCTGTAGCTTAATGTTACCTATGTTCATCAAGTAGTTGATAGGATATTGATAGGTATTGACTGATTTAATTTGGAAGCCATCATTAGTACCATTTAGAAGAATTTATAGGGGACTTAAACTCTCCTTGAAAATTTCATGTTTGATATCAATTGTTCCTGACACTTCATATCGGTGGAACATTTAAATAAAGAACAATTTTTCATGAGGGCACGAAATACTCCAGATCTTAAGCCATCCAAGCCCGTAATTTCTGTATGATTCTTGTCCATTTGCTCCCATAAATTTTCTACGCTTTCTCTCCAATGTTCTAGAGGAATTATAAGAATTATAAGGGAATGCAATGACTGTCTGTTAGTTATCTCTCAATATCACAGACAAGCCCACTTTTTTTCTGCTATGCATTTTCTAATGACATGTTTTATACCACCTTTTCTTTCATCACTCCTTTTTTTTTCTAATTTCAGATGCTCACTCTCATTATGAACTTCTTTCATTGATCTTTGGATGATCCTCAACTCCAATTCTTCAAAGACTGTAATATTTTAAGATCATACGGCATCACTGGGAGAACACTGGTATAAAAAGAAGGAATTTTGTTTCAAGGAGAAGCTTGATTAAAAACAGATTGTCAGTCTTTAACAAAGGAGCATGATGTGACTTTTAATTTTAACAGTAGGTACTAACATTGACTTGGCCAGAATTTTGTTGAAATTCCATATTGACTACATTGACATTGTTAGGTCATTGTGTATATTGTTCTTTGGGTTCTACTTTCTTTCTCTTCATAACTTTGTACACATACTCTCATGTTTCTCTCAAATATTTCATATTCACCATTTCTTATTGCAGATTTATATTCCACTATACTGAAATACTATAATTTATTAAACTGTTTCCCAGTCATTGGATATGTACTTGGTTTCTCACTTTTGGCTAATGGAAAGAATTCTGTTAGGAACCTTTTTTACTTATGGTATCCCTGCCCTAGAGGCCCCACTCTTCTGATTGGTGACTGCTTCACCTGCTCATTATTACAGGAAGGTCCCAGATATGATTTACCTCACTCCCATATCTCTGACCATCTTCTCAATAGTGTAGCCAACTCCTTTGTAGTTACACTTTCCACATCCATTCCCAACCCTATACGCATGCACATGCACGCACACACACACGCACACACACACACACACACACACACACACCAATCCTTTAACCATGACCAAATTAACCCTGATACTATTCCTGGACGGGGCCAGTCAAGCTACTCCCTATAATTTTCCTGGTTGAAATGCCCCTCTCTGTCACCCCTTCACTTGTGTTGCCTCTCTCATCACAACATAATATCCTTGAGGGTAAGGGCTGTCCTTTCTTTTGTACCTCTATGTCCACACTTAGCACAGTTCTTGGTACATAAAAATGTTCTTTCATTCACTGATTCATCAACTTATGTCTTCATTCATCTTGTTGTCAATGATCTTCCTGGGAAATAGTCCCAGGAAAAGAGTCTATAGTTTAAAGCGTATGAACAATTTGGTAACTTTTCTTGCATAATTCCATTCAAAAAAGAATTTTTGTTGTTGTTAAGTTACTTTTCAGTCAGGTCTGACTCTCCATGACCCCATTTGGGGTTTTCTTGACAGAGTTACTACAGTGGTTTCCTTCTGCAGCTCATTTTACTGATGATGAACTGGGATTAAGTGACTTCCCCAGGGTCACACAGCTAGTAAGTGTCTGAGGCCAAATTTGAACTCACAAAGATGAATCTTCCTGACTACATTCCAAAAAGAACGATTGAGCCATTTCATACCTCTACTAGCAAGGAATTGGGGAATCATATTAACTACGTACCATGCATACAGACCTGGAAACTTTTGTTGATTATTATCATACCTTTGTCTACAAGACTAGAAGAGTGATATCTATTATAGTTTCCCTTAACTGCACGCTACTTCCATTCTCAGATAATGTTGCATCACCTCCATTGGAAATGTTGACGTCAAAAGACTTTTCTGACCAACATTTTTAGTTCTACTGTTGACTGCATGAAATCCCAGATTGGTCCTTGTCTTAAAATGCATATAGAGGAGTGATTCATAGAGAAATTGCCTAAATAATTAAACCTATTCATGAATCATCAAATCAAGTTATTTTGTAACAGATGCCTTTGTTAGGGAAAATTACAGTATTATTATAGCTGTCACAGTGTCTTGGCTGCAATACAAACAGCACATCTGAAAAGTGCGTAGAAGAATTAACCAGAAGCTATGTCTGGTGATCTGAAATTCTACAAAGAGAATATTGAAGGTTGTCATGTTGAGGTGGCTCATCTAAAGCATATACTTTTCCATAAGATAAGACTAATATTCTTTTTTTTCCCTTTACTCAATTGGGGTTAAGTGACTTGCCCAGGGTCACATAGCTAGGTAAATGTCAAGTGTCTGAGGCCAGATTTGAACTCAGGTCCTCCTGACTCCAATGCAAGAGCTCTATTCCCTGCGCTACCTAGCTACCCTGCTATGACTAATATTCTTGAGGCAGCTGGGTGGTGCAGGGGATAGAACTCTGGCCCCTGGAGTCAGGAAACCTGAGTTCAAATCTTTCTTTAGACACCTACTAGCTATGTGACCCAGGACAAGTCACTTTACCTTTATTTTCCTCTTCTCTGAAGTGAGGATAAAAAAAACACCTATCTCCCATGATTGTTGAAAGGATCAAATAAGATAACACTTATAAAGCACTTTGGAAACCTTAAAGTGCAACACAAATGTTAGCAATTATTATTAGATACTAGCTCTTCAAGACACTTTCAGAAAAATAATTTGATGATAGTAAGAACATTCTCAGAAATGCTTCCTAATATTTTCACATTAGTCATGATGTAAAAAAGAATTAGAACTAATGGGAGGAACCACGAGAAAGAAGAAACAAAACAACAAAAGAAAAGAAAAGCAAATAGTATGCTTCCATCTGCATTCAGACTCTATAGTTCTTTCTCTGGATTCCATCATAAGTCTTTTAGAATTGTCTTAGATCCTTTCATTGCCGAGAAGAGGTAAGTCTATCAGAATCAGCCATTGCACAATATGGTAATTACTGTGTACAATGTGAAGTATGTTTAATATAAATGTGTAAGTAGAGCCTGTGTCAGATTGCATACCTTCTTTGGGAGGGCTGAGAAGAAGGAGGGGGAGAAAATTCAAAACTCAAAATCTTATAGAAGTGAATGTTGAAAACTAAAAATAAGTAAATTTATTATAAAAAAAATTAACAGTAACACTCTAAAAAATGTTTCAAAATACTATTTCTATCCAAACTCAGCTTCAGAAAACACACAGCCCTGTCCTAGTTATATGTCACACGTGCATCTCATCGCCAGAAGCTATCATTTCTGATAATGGGTCTGCAAATGCCTCAGTGGAATGTAAACAATATGTGCACAGTAACCTTAACCAGGCCTTCGCCTTCAAGCAATGGTCAAGCTGAAAGGAGGGTACAGATGGCTAAGGATGCCCTGAATAAGTTTTTGAAAATTAGCCAATGAGCCTTGCCAGATTTTGTTTTATTTTGTTTTGTTTTGTTTTTAAATCTCAAATCATGTAACTCGACATTCAAAAACAGTAGTCAATCTTGTTTCAATTCTAATGAGGCCTTACTCATCTCCACTTGGGCTCAGCTGAGTACAAGAAAAATAAGACTATATTCTTGATCTGCACTATCTGGATCTACTCTTTGTTTTAGTTTTTTCCAAACACAAGTCAATAGTCCCTTGGTGATGATAGAATTGGATCATACAAGGTTCAGAATGCAGATAGGTAGAGGTACTATCACCATGTAGGTAACTCCAAAAGCATTCAATGATGGCTTGACAATAACAAACCCATTAGAAGTAAGCTCCAGAGCTTCATGAAATTCTGTGAGAGGTTAGGTCAGTCCCACGTACCTACGCTCTACTTCTGCAATGATTGAAATATTGATGATAAAAGGGCATAAAGTCCGAAGAATCACAGTTTTAAGGCTTTCTGTACACATTAATCTGACCATTGGTACTAAATGTAACATCTTTGCCTAACCACCAATGAGTTAAAACACTACCAAGGGAATTAAATCACATCTAGATTGATATCATTCCTTTAAATGAACCCCAGAGGCATAAAGCTAGATCTAAACAGAAGGACACTTCACAGGTTCTCCTGAGAACAGCAAATTAAGGAACTGGTGGATTTAGTTTTATTATAGGCCCAAAGGGAAAAAAAAAAAACAACATTTTGGGAGGTACCAGAACATTATGATTTGCAAGGCTCATGATTAATATGAGATAAAATTCTATCATATTCCAACATCTGTTTCTAAGGTAGAAAAATTAAAGAAATTTTATTAAAAAAAAACTTACAAAATTGCCCCAAACTATGTCAATGTATGCCCTACTACTAGGCTACTTCAATGCAAAGATAAGAAAGGAGGTGGACTATGAAAAATAAGATGGCAAATATGGTTCAAGATTAAGAAGTAAAGGAGGTCAAAGACCTGGAGACTATTCAGAAGTTTAACCCATCATGCATATTATGAATACTTTCTATTAAATCTACCATTCACGTTCATAACAGAGCTTCTTGAAGATGATCAGGTAAGCCGACTTGTAGTTCTAAAAATTGTTTATATGAATTGCTATGGTTGCCAAAGAGTTAAAGAAAATCTTGTAAGTGGTTAGAAACCAGGAGCCAAGAAAAGATCAGAATGGCAGGGCTTAGGCAGCAGCTGGCCCAAGTTCAGGGATGAGCCTTTATAGTATTTAAAGATCGGCCTCATTAGCTCTGGTTTATCTTAAAGACTTCTAGCCTCATTATTTTTTTTCAAGGATTTTATCTCAAGAAATACAGGTACTGAGATGGAGAGTCCTTGAAGGGAAGACTCAGATGAAACTCCCTGCGTATCAGCAGGAGGCAAACTGTCCCTTAAAAAGCCATTGGAATGTCAAAGATGCAGGGATGAAATAAGTGTCAAAGGGGAGAGGGGATAAATCGGATCATTGATACACAAGCACAGTAAGATTGTCACTAGGATGGCAAAGGAGTACATGCCCTGAAACTTTGACCAGACATGTACAGAACTATAAAACCATGTTTCTGTACTTTAATAAGAGTAAACAACAAAAGTTAACACCTTGGCCCTTTGTTTGAATAGATTTTAGGGAGGGGCCCAAGAGAAGAGGCATTGAAGATATCATCTGGAGGAGAGAGGGATATTTCTCATAAATATGGAGTTCTGAATTTCAGAGGTAAGGGTGGAGGTGGAATTTTTAGCTCTGGTTTGCACTGCAAGCTTATTCTCATGCTTGATAGCCAGAGTTATATGGATCAATTGAGTGCCTAAAAAAAAAATCAGATCTCTGTATTACTCTGCACTCTGAAGCCACAACTAAGAGAAGAAAGGGCAGCAACACTCATGTGGTCGTTCTCCATGGGTAATCTGCTTTGGCTAAAATATTTCATAGCACAGGAGGAGTGTTCTACTGCTAGAAAACATTCCCCAAAATGGTACTCATATAAAACCCACCCTTGCTATTCCCTTTTTTGTTCCCTTCACTCTATAAAAACCCCCTCCCACAGGACTCCTGCTGAATCTCTCAATTGCTTCCCAAGATCTTGAACACCTCCCCAGAATTATCTTTTATTGGTCACAGGCAGATAGGCTACTAATCTCCTTCTCCAGGGGACTAATTTTATATCTATAATTGGGTATCTTCTTTATAGAACCTCCAAGTTCCCATAAGGCTTGGGGGTAGGTGAGAGCTCCACTCATTAAGAGCATGTCTGGACTCTATTCTCTCCCCAGACTGCTCTTAGGATCCACATCATGATGATGTTTGCTCAGCTTGACTATGATTGGCTAGGGCTACCTTTAGTGTCCAAGAGACTATGATTATCCTTCCAGCAGAAGCTGATGAGACATGGATTTTTCAGGACGGCTAGCATATAAGGACTAGTAAAGTAATAATACAATATCCTGAGCTCTAGAGTTTCATCTCAGTTTTGATTTTGACTGTGAGAACTGTGGTCCCAAGTTTCAGTGATCATCCAATTTCAATGCTATGACCTCTGGTATCTATCCTATAGCCCTGTGCTAAAAACCCCACAGTTCCCTATTACCTTTTGTAAGTGAACTGATACATTCCTCTCCTACTGGGCTGTGAGGACGAAATGGATAGTATTCCTTTGGTAATACCCACAGGAAAGAACAGATTTGGGAATGGCACTAAAAACATCTAATAATTTAATTTGTTACATTTGTTAATTTTTATTGTAAGTGCTTTTTGCTTTGAAGTTAAGTATTTTCTAGCTTGGTCCAGTGAAATTCATTGAGGGTTTACAACTATGGATTAGAATAGAAGATAAAACTTAAATGAATAATGAGTCTGAGTGTAGTAGGCATAGAACCATGTTGGGGGAGGGGTGCTTCAGTCCGCATATATTAGAGCTATAATTCTTTTTCTTTATCTTTCCCCAAAGTTTCTTCCTCTTTCTCTTTTCCAAACTCATTTGCCCAAATAAATAGTGTTTCCACTTACTCGATCAAGTGAGAGTTGGGGAGACAATGAAAAAAAAGCTGTTATATTTTTCCTTAAGCTTCCTGGTACAGTATCAGCTTTTACATTTTTGGACATGAGCTAGTCTTTATATAGATCTACTTTTATTATTCCAACCTTTTACCTAATTTAACTCCCTGGGAACCCAAGCACTTCCTTTAGAAGAGTCTAAAGCATTATGGAACCATATCTACTCACATATATCATAGATAGTCTCTAAGTTCTAGGTCTTATTGACCCACAAGGCATTATCTTTTCTTGTATGGAGGCTATTCAACTATGCCATTCAAATGCAGTACCTATTATAGGATACCGGGTCCCAGAACTACACACAATGTCAATATTCAGAGATCAGGAGGTATGTGAGTTGCTGTCTTCTCCAGTATCCATTTTGTCCATCTCACTCAGAAACCATCAGGCTTCCAATATCTAGACCCCAGGGTTCCCTATCTGTGTATATCTCACTTACAAACACACTCACCACTACTATAATTCATCTTCTGCTGTTTCCCTCTATTAAGTTCTACAGACACTAAATTGCTCTAACAATAATATTTTCCACCTACTATGTAGTCCACAACCAATGGGTTATATTCTATAACCATTAATTAATCAACTAAATACCATGTATTACACATCTAATATATACCAGGAAAAAGCAATTTTAAAAAATTCCCTCAAGGAACTTACATTTGGGGGTGGGGAAGAGGAGAGAAGCAGCATGAACATTCATTGTCAAACAACATTCATAAGCATCATAGAGACATTTCAACAATGCCTAAATAGCCAGGGAATTTGCAGATATAATTAACAACTATGGACAGCTGTATGCCAATGCTGCCTTTCCTGCACAGCTGTCTGCTTTTCAGTTTGGGCACCCCTAGGGTCTAATAGTGTACTCCATTTATGCTATTCCTTCTTCTACTCTCCAGAGGGACTCAAGAATGACTCTACTGCAGAGGGGCCAGAAAGAAAATACAAAATCCTTCTGTGTTTATTGTTTGTTGATTTTTTTAAAAAAAAGGGGGGATGAAATTCAGTATGAACAAAATGAAGGCTTAAAGACCCTCCTCCAGAAGTGTCTTCCACACATGTGTTAAGATAATAAAAAAATTCCATTAGAAATGCAACCAAAGATTCCATTCAGTTCCATTAAATATTTGTTTACTGCCTAGCCTGTGCAAAGAGAATGGTTATATGGAGTAGTGGATAGAAAGCTGACTTCAAAGCTAGAACACCTTGAGTTCAAGTCTCTCCTTTTTCATTTACTGGCCATGTAACCCTGGGAAAGTCACTTAACCTATTAGATCTCTTGTTAATTCTCTAAGACTATTAATTACAGAGAAGTTTCCAGTTTGCACTGGTAAAGGAAGTTCCTGGCCACCATCTCCTTACACTAATGAAATTATAAGTCTGCTTCCTCTCTGTGCAAGGAAATAAGGTATCAAGGCTTCTTTTTGGTCATGATTTCCAGATAGTCCAATAAGTCTCACATTATCTCTCTTAGACTTCTTTTCCAGGTCATTTAAAAATATTATTTTTCTTACATTTTTTTTCTGTTTCATTCAGTCTTTTGATTTTGTTTAAATATTTTTGTCTCATTGAGATGTTTTCTGTTTTCCAGTTATAAATGCAGGGCTTTCAGTTCTTGAGCAAGGTTTCCCAGTGTCTGTTCTAAGCTATCAATTTTCTTCCCTAATCTTTTCTCATTGTGATTCCATTTTGTATGTTTTTTTAATTATTCTAGGTTTTTGTACAAAAAGAAAGGTAGTCATTATGGTCAGAGAGCCAGTCTTATAGCCAGAAAAGACCTGGATAAGTCAATTAATCTCTCAGTGCCCCCAAACAACTCTTTAAGACCGTAAATTGAAAAAAATACCTATATTTGGTGGTTGAGAATTTCTGAATTTCCTCACATGTAAAATCACAGGTTCAGACTTCTCCAAAAATGCAAGGCACTCTGCTCATATATGGAAATACAAAGACAAAAATTAGATGATCTCTATAATCAAGAAATTTATGATCTATACAATAATTCTCTTATTGGCAACATCTAGGAAGGCACAAGAAATGAACATATATGCCTACCAAAGGGTTTGACAATGTCATGGAATATGCCCTGTGCCAAGAACAAATAGAAGAGAAATCTTCTCTTCTTTCTGGTGAGGTTCTTCATATGTTTTTATTTATGAGTAGCATTGTACTATTTCCACTGGTTTCTTGAACTACAGAGCGCTTCTTTGATAGCAACAATTACAACTCAATCAACAACAGAGAAGGGGAAAAATGAAATGAACAAAGAATGTATATTGTAGAAACTATAACACAAAGTTGGACAGACAGTCATTTCATCTAAAAATGGGTTGTTAAACTACAGCTTGTAGGTCAAATCCAACCTGCCATCTGTTTTGGTATGGCCAATGAACTAAGAATGGTTTAAACTTTTTCAAATAAAGTTTTATTGTATTTTAAAAGGTAAAAACCATTCTTAGCACATAGATTCAAGTAAAGCAGACAGAAGACATAGTTTGGAGACCCCTCATTTATAACATATTACATAATAGTGAACAATGGAATGGGAATAGGAAAAACATAGAAATGAAAAGAGTCAGGCTATATGTCATTAGGAAATTTGATGCAATTTCAATCATCTTAAGTGACTGGGTGCCACAAGTTATTTTTTAATACCAATATTAACAAGAATTTTTTAGGAACCTTCTGAATGTCATTTACTGTGCTAGACTCTAGAGATTCAAAGACAAATAATGAATGGTGGGATATTTCTTGCCTGAGAATCATGGAACAGCATGATGTAAGTAAATTTAAAATTATAGATGTCAATGAGTGGTAGACACAGAGTAGGCATAAGGGAACCTCAACATATTATTAAAAATGGATTCTTCATAGAAAATGGTGGCTAAGCCATCACTGAGAATATATTTGACTTAAGAAGGATATGGTTAAATGTAGAGCAGAAATTAATTCATGTTTGTCAATCAATCTATCAAAAGTCATTTATTAAGTACCTATTACGTACCAGGTACTGTGTGAGATATTGAGGATAAAAAGGCAAAAAAAAAAGTTTCTGCCCTCAAGAAACTTATGTTGTGTTAGGGAAAATAAGATGTGCATATATACACAATAGATATAGGGAGATTCCAAGGCATAGGAGGGTTCAGATGCTGGGGGAATCAGGATTATCTTCATTCAAAAGGTAAGGTAAGATGATGTGGAAAGGAGCTACATTGGAGGCTTGGGGACATGAGAAATAATGGGGACTGATTTCAAAGGGTTACCAGTTGTAGAGAAGGGAAAAAGAGGGGGTTCATAGTCCACAGCCTTTATATTCTCAGTAAAGTTGAGTTGAGTGGATGAGGGAAGGAAATGTTTTGGAAGGCTTGTGAAGAGAAGAGAAGGTTTCAAACAATAGCTGTTTGAAATGGACTAGAGAATCAGCAAAAATAGACTGCCTGTCTGCCGTGATGGTCCAATTAAGACTAGGCTACATCATTTGGTAGTGGATGCAGTTGTCTTATTTGTGTGAGATTCAGGTGTAAGACTTCTCTTAGCACTGTTTGGTAGCACTTTAAGAGATGCAGGAAAGGTGACTAGAGATTGCAATAATGTTATTTTATTTAAAACAGACAAGTTTTTGCATAGAATAATAGGCATGCATAGGGTGCAGTTGGTAATAGGTCAAAGGAGCATTAGAGCTAGACATTATATTAGTGGTTTTTTAACTTTTTGGTCTCCGGATCCCTTAATACTCTTAAAAATTATAAAGGTCCTCCCAAAGAGCTTTTCTTTTTGTGGGTTATATCTATCAATATATACTGTGTGTCAAAATTAAAATGTCTTAATATTATTGTGCAAATTGTTTTTGATTTCACAAAAGACACCCAGGAAGAGCTTCAAGAATCTCTAAGAGTCCCTGAACCACTTTTTTCTTCTTTTTTTAGGCAATTGGGGTTAAGTGACTTGCCTAGGGTCACACAGCTAATAAGCGTCAAGTGTTTGGTCTGAGGTCAGATTTAAGCTCAGGTCCTCCTGACTTCAGGGCTGGTGCTTTATCTACTTCGCCACCTAGGTGCCCCTCCCTAAACCACTCTTGAGAACCACTGGATTAGAGGATAAAAGATAATAAAAAGTAAATCTGATTAACTAAAGAGAGATTGGGGAGGGAGTGAAGTGAAGCTGGAGAAGAAATGTGAGAGCACTGAGGGATGAAGATAGTGGAGGTCAGAGTGAGAGTGAGGAGTAAATTTAGGATGAGTAAGGCATAGGGTAAAATGGAATGCTAGGAGATTATGATCAGATTAAAGAATCTCAGAGAAATAGAAGACTTGCAAGATAAAGGGTTTGATCACCTCTATGTGTGGCTGAATGGACGAAGGAGTATGTCATGGGAATTTAATCGATTGAGAAATCAAGAGGCTAGGGTTTTTGAAACAACATCAACATGTATGTTTAAGACCCCAGTATTGTACAACAGGAGATGGGGAGTTTGGATGGAGAAGAAACTACCCTGAACCTGAATCTTTAAGAAAGGAGAGAGAACTACTTGGAATCCAATAGATAACTGCCACCAAGATATAGATTAAGCAATAGTGACCCTCAAAGGGAGAGAAAAAAGGTTGTTGTATGATGCTACATTTGAATGAGTCTAGCAGTGATAGTAAGGAGAAGGGAATCTGCTGCCTCCCTTTTTAAGAAGATGTAACTAATACTGGAGAGGGTGGCCAGGGATGCCGTGACATCTGGAAAGAACCAGTTCTCTGTGAGTGCCAGATGATGGAAAGATCACATGAGTTAGATGTCTAAAATGTTGAGAAGTTTATTAATATGAAATGGAAATAAGTGTAAAGGATGGGCAGATCTGGAATGGGACATCAGAAGGGTAGAGTTGAGGTGAATGGAGATAAGAGAATGGTACATGGTAGCTGGAAAGGGGAGGTATTTTACTCAAGCAACCAGAGACTGAGTATTCCTGGGATTGGAAGAATTTGAACATTGTATTTGCTAGCTATCAGTGGTAAGCCTGGGCAAAGTAGCAGTGGATGAAAGCAAATTCATTGGCAATGGTAAGTGGACATCCACTTTCAGACTTTTGGGTGCTGCTCCATGCAAGCTGGTTCTTACAAAGTTCAGTATGAGCAGGAAGTATTCCCAGTACTTAGCACCATGCCTGGCATAAATTTAAGCTTTTAATAAATGCTAATTGATAGATTGATGAATGATTGATTATGCAGTGAGATAATAATTATGATGATGATAACTAGCATTTATAAAGTACTTTAAAATTTGCAAATTATTTTACATTTATTTATCTTATTTGATCCACACAACAACCTTGTGAGGTAGGTGTTATTATTATCCTATTTTACAGATTAGAAAATTGAGGTTGAGAAAGGTTAAGGGATTTCCTCAGAGTCACAAAGTTAGCGTCTGAGGTAGAATTCGACCCATGCCTGACTGAATCCAAATCTGATGTTCTATCTACCTTTTTTGACAAATGAATATTCCCACGGCTACATTCACATGCACTGAACATTAAAAAAATGAGGTTAAGTCTCTAGTCCATTGAGTAGATGGAAGGTGTACAGAAGCATAGAAACACTAATAACATATTCTAAGAAGATGTGCATGACTCTTGATCATCTATAATTCTGTAATACGTAATCCAGTCTAGAATCCATAATAAACTACAAACAAATAGCTTCTACTTACATAAGCAGGGAAAGGGAATGGTAATGCTTAGTTGTGGGGAAAGGGAATAGCTTATAAATAATAGTTTTGCTTTAGAAAACAGGGGAAATAATTTGTGTAGTGGGGTTTGTCTCCTTTACTTCAGCTTCACCCAGATGAGTCACTCTCATTATTAAAACTTTCCTATAGCACCTCATGGTCCCAGGTGCCTCAGAAGTGTTCTTATTCCTGCATGGTTGCATTATTGCAAATGATCACACTCTGTTTACTTAAAACCTTCCACAAATGAACAAAATCAATTATAAGGAAGTCAGGGAACTGGGAAGCCAGAAGCAGACATTTAAGAAAACTGGAGTCATAGGGGCTGATGTGGGAAATCGTGATAATGGCTCTGCCTGACTCCTGAGGTCAGTAGTAAAAAGCAGAGAATGCTGGGAGGAGACATGAAAGGGCAAGAGGTCTGAGAGCTGGGAATTGGAAGGAGAAGCTTGGTGAGCAATACACTTGAGGAGTTAAGGTTATGCACATAGGTCACACTTGAAAGCCTAAATCAGTATATGACGGTGCCCATTTCAACTGTGACTAAGTCTTACAAGAAATTATTCTGTTTCCAGCATCCTAAACTCAGACAGATCCTGTCTGGTCCCATTCACCATAGTACAATACAAAGAAAACTGGCTCAACAGTCATAGAACTCGGGTTCAAATCCTTTCTTTACCTATACTATATATGCCAAGTCAGTTAACCTCTCTGAGGCTTAGTTTCCTTATCTGAAAATTCACTTTAATTGTATTCACTTTTAATTTCAAATCCATGATCATGTCCCATGCCTTGCCTCCTCTACCTGACTTTTGCCCTCATAGTTATTTTCAATCCCTTGGTTCGTCCCTGTTCTATAAATGCTGTTTTGGCATTAGTTTCCTCCTCGTGACCCCATGGTAAGCCTCTTAAAATACCCTCACCTTTTCCTTGAGTCTCTTTCTCCTTGACCTTCTATCATTTTCTTCCTGGTAACCATCAATACTCTAATGCCCCATCCTAGTGAAAAGCAACTCTGGGTTCTTGAGGGTTATACTGGCTGAGTACAATCCTCAGAAGCTCTACTGGCAACGTGTCAGATAGGGTCTCAACAACAATATATATTTGCTTTCTGAGGACTAGCCTAATTAAGCACAGAGGCTCATCGACAATTGATTGAACCATCAATTGTGAATTCTTTGTCCACAGCAAACCATGAAACAAAGAAAATTATAAAATGACTCTCTGTTTCATCCAGCTCTTTTTTGTTTCTGCAAGGATGGCTGCCAGAATTGCAGGGAAAAAAAGGGTAGAGGGTACTAAATATCAGGTGAAGGGGAAAGGAATAAACATTTACTAAGTATCTACTACATCCCAGGCACTGTGCTAAGCACTTTACGAATATATCATCTGATCCTCACAACAACCCAGTGAGGTAGATCTTATTATTTTCTCCGTTATATAACTGAGGAAACTGAGGGAGACAAATATTAAGTATCTTGCTCAGGGTCATACAGTGTCTAGGACCAGATTTAAGCTCAGGTTTTCCTGACTCCAGGACAGGTGCTCTATACACTATATGTAGTTATAAAAAGAAAACTGGATTTTGCTGTTCATAATGTAAATAGGAGATCCTTGTCCAGGGACCAACAAGGAGACAACCTACTGAAGTGATAGACGCCTATCAATCTTAAAGTATTTGCTATAAGTAAAACCAGAACACAAAAGGAAGCCACAGTGAAAAGGAAGGAGCAGTCACAGGTTTCTCCTTAGGAAGGGAAATTATTCTACCTCATGCCAGTATCCTGGGCTGGCCTCTTCCCCCTCGCCCAGGACTCTCTCTATTTACAGAGGACATTTGCTATTTTCGGGTGACGAGAAGCGCCATTCCTTCCTGTTCCTTTCCTCTATCTCCTTGTCTGGCCCGCCTGCCAGAATAAAAGAGATAATGCTATTCTATCAGCAACTCCCACTAATACTCTCATTTCAGCTTCCTAACACCCCAAAAATATCTCCCTGAAGCTATTAACCCCTAGTGATGTTAACTACCTTCCCAGGCTCATTTGGCCAGGATTGACAAAACTCCTTTTGGGTCATATTCTCCCCATCCCAATGATCCTGAGCCTCAGGCAGTCTTTACACAATCGCCATTCTCCATCCTCCACTGCCTACTCTCTTGTTTTCATCCTCCTCAAACCAACCCTCCAATGTTGCACTAAAGATACCAACCTTTACACTATGTTCTCTGGATATGTACTCTGTAGGTTTAAAAAATTGCTTTCATCTTAAATCTTTTCCCTTTCATCTGCCTATCACAGAGGCCCGGCTCCCTCCTAATGACACAGCCTTCCCGGTCACCATTTCTAGTACTTATTGAACTTTCAATTATTCAGCATCTCCATAGTCAAGATGGAAGAGTTGTAATTTTTTTTTTTTTGCTTTTTGGTGAGGTGATTGGGGTTAAGTGACTTGCCCAGGGTCACACAGCTAGTAAGTGTTAAGTATCTGAGGCTGGATTTGAACTCAGGTCCTTCTGACTCCATGGCCAGAACTCTATTTACTATGCCACTTAACTACCCCACTTGTAATACTTCTTGTTCCCCATTGCCACTTCCAAGCTCTCCCTCACTATCCATCACTATCCATCACTCAATAATCTCTCCTCCTTTGAGGTTCATTCAATCTATATCTACCACCCAATCAGAATACTGGTAGTTGTTATCTACTGACCTCCAGAATACCTCTTCTTTCCTCAATGAGTTTAGTTGCAGGGGTGGGAACCTGCAGCCTCGAAGTCACATGTGACCCTCTAGGGCCTCAAGTGCAGTCCTTTCACTGAATCCTAACTTCCCAGAACAAATTCCCTTGATAAAAGGATGGGCTTTTAAATTTGGACTCAGTCAAAAAAGCCGTACTCAAGGACCTAGAAGGCCACATGTGGCCTCAAGGCCGAAGATTCCCCACTCTTGGTTAGTACCTCAATCAGTCTTTCTCTCAAACTCTTTTTCTTATACTGAGACTTCAATATACACATTGATACTTCTTCAAACACCCTAAACTCACATTTCCTCAACATGTTCATTTCCCATGACCTACCATTCCTCTCCATCTACACACAAGGATGGTCATGGTCTTGATCTTGTCATCACCCACAAATGTTCCACTACTATGTCTATGAACTCTGAAAGTCCTTAATCTAATCACAATCTGATGCCATCCCATCTCTCCTTCTGCCTTACAGCTACAGAACCTGTTCTTTGTTTACACTTTGTTTTCTCATTCATTGACCCAATAGCTCTTTACCAGACTTTACTCCTACGCTTATCCATCCTTTCTACCTTACCATAACCTCTTAGTAAACCAGTTCAAATCTATACTCTCCTCTTTGCTTAAATCCCTGACCCCATTATACTGTTGTCTATCTCATCCTGCCACCCTTCAGCTCAGCTTACTCCTACCATCTGCTGCCTTCACTCCTCAACACATTGCTAAATGAAGTTGGAGAAAATCATGGAACTATACTGACAAAAATTTATTTTGGGTAATCTCAACTGGACCTGTGCTATAGCAAGACAAAACTTCTAAATCTCCACTGCCTCAAATTTCACTGAAAAAAATGAGGACATTTCCAATAGATTCTTCTTCTCCCTTCCTTCTCATCTCATATCACTCAGCTATTTTCTGCTGGTACTTCTGTCTTTATCTACCTTAGATAATAAGGTGGCTCTCTCCTTACAAAGGCAAATTCCTCTACATGCCATTTCATTCTGCCTTAAGTAAATTATCCCCCCTTCCCCATCATCTTAATTCTCTCACTTATCCACAATCTCTCCTTGTCTCCTAGCTGTTCACCTTCCACCTACAAATGTGTCCATTTCCTACTTCCCATTCTTAAAAAACCCTCACTCCATCCATCCCTGCTATTATCCCATATCTTTCCCATCCTTTGTGACTAAACTCCTTGAGAAAACCATCTACATAGTTTCCTTCACTTCCTTTCCTCTAGCTTTCTTCTTAACTCTTTACAGTCTTTTGGTTCTTGGAATCCTTTTTTCTCTTGATTTTCCTCCTACTTATCTGCCCACTCCTTCTCAGTCTCCTTTGCTGGATCTTCATCCAGGTCATACATGCTAACCGTGGGTGTCTCTCAGGGTTCTCTTCTGTGCCCTCTTCTCTTCTTTCTCTGTACTTCTTCACTTGGTAACTTCATCAGCTCCCATGGATTCAATTATCATCTCTTTGCTGATGATTCTCAAATCTACTTACCTAGCCCTAATATCTCACCTCACTTCTAAACTCAGATCTCTAATTGCTTATTCAACTTCTTGAACTAGATGTCCCATAGACTTCTTAAGCTCAACATCTCCAAAACTGAATTTATTTTCTTTCCTCTTCCTGCTGAAACCAATCTGTCTCCCCAACTTCACTATTATTATACAGGATACCACCAACCTGCCAGTCATCCAGATTCACAAACCAGGAATTATCCTCAACTCCACACTCTTTCTTATGCCCCCGTCTCTGATCTGTTGTCAAGACCTGTCAATGTTATCTTCATAATATCTCTTGAATATGCCTACTTCTTCTCTGACATTGCCAACATTGTAGTGTAGCCCCTTATAACCTCATGCCTGAACTATTGCAATAGCCTGCTAGTTGGTCTCCCTGCCATAAGTCTTACCTCACCACAGTCCATCCTCCATTCATCTGCCAAAGTGATCTTCTCAAAGTGCAGGTCTGATCATGTTACTACTTTACTCAATAAACACTAATGGTTCCTTGTCACATCCAAGAAAATATGAAAAATCCACTGTTTGGCATACAATGACTTTAGCCCCTACCTTTCCAGTCTGCTTACATTTTACACCCTCCTGCCATGTGATCTGTGATCTAGTGATCACTGGCTTCCTTCCTGTTTCTTGAACATCAAACAACTTTTCACTGACTTTCCTCCATACATGGAATGCTCTCCTTCCTCATCTCTGCTTCCTGGCTTTTCTGGCTTCCTTTGAGTCTTAGCTTATATCCTGCCTTCTACAGGAAACCTTCCTTGATCCCTCTTAATTCTAATGTCTTCCCTCTGTCATAGCATGTGACAAGATCAAGCCTATGACCATCTTTGTGTGTAGATGGAGTGGAATGGTAGGTTATGGGAAATGAGTATGTTGAGGAAATGTGGGTTTAGGGTATTTGAAGAAGTATCAATGTGTATATTGAAGTCTCAGCATGAGAAAAAAGAGTTGGAAAGAAAGACTGATTGAAGTACTAACCAAGGGTAGAGAACCCTTGACCTCAAGGCCAAATTTATCCTAGATGTAACTTTTCCATAGTTATTTGCTTGTTGTTTCCCCATTAGACTGTGAGCTCCTTGTGAGCAAGGACTGCCTTTTGACTGTCTTTATATCCCCAGCACTTAATATCGTAGATGTTAAACATTTATTGACTGAGAAATAATATAGTTGGTTTTATTGCTCATCCAAAGACAAGAAGAATCATCTATTCATGAGACATTTGGTCATTTGGTCATCTCATTGAAACTCTTGTGATTTGCAGGATAATCAGCATAAAGATAATTGCAGCTTGTGAACCAACATCTGTTGCAAAGAACGGAAAGGAAGAGAAGTTATAAAAAGAAATTGATAAGATCCTTTAAATTAAATCAATTTGCTTTAATACTGAGGGCTTTTTTTGGTCCCAGAGAATAATGATAAAATAAAAAATATATTAGAAAATGTGGTTTAGGGTAAGAAATAAGACAGATCAAAAGCTCACAGATAAGAAGAAGCAATGAGAAATAGTGGGAAGAAACTTAAGAGTAAGGAAGATCTAGACATAAATCCCTCCTCAGATACTTGCATGACCTTGGGAAAGTCATTTAGTTTCTCTTTTCCTTCATTTTCCTCATCTGTAAAATAAGGAAGTTAGACTTGATGACATCCAAGTTCCCTTCCAGATCTGAATCTAGGATATTATGTACCTCTTGCATTTATATAGTATGAATATTTTCTTCAAAAAAAGACAAGAGGTTCTGGAAATGGTGAACTTCAAATACTATCACAATCAGTGAAGTGGATCACATTTTAATGGAGAGGGGATTACTGTCTATCAATGTGAGAGTCATTTCTGAATCATACACACATGCACATACACATGCATGGACACATATACATACACATACACACACACATATATACACATAGTCAGAGTACTGCCTTATTAGAGCAAAGATTAAAATCAATGCCAGATTAGAAAGAAAAAAACAATTCAATTTGTCATGAAATTAAGGCAAATCACTTAAACAAGCTCTTGGCTCTGATTAAAAAAAATGATTAAAACAGACTGTCACTATTTCCTAAGCAACTTTAACCAAAGTAAATCACTTACTTCAATAAGGGGACCAAAATAGCCTAGAAGCTGGCTTAGCCAGCAAGAATGGGATCTCAATGCTAGATGAAGAGAGATGGCAGCCAATCAAAATGCTAGGTGAGAATAAAAACTTGCTTTTAAAACAATATAGAGAATGTGGAAGAATATGAGCAATATCACTTCACAAAATACCAAGAAGTAGTTGAAGAAAAACAAGGATGCATGAGTCTGAACCTTGTAATTATAATGACTACACTTGGTTCTGGAGAAGAGAAGAGAAAATGTATCCCTTTCCTTTCATTGCATAGGTTAAGGATGATGGGTGTAGAGTATTACATATACTGTCACTCCACTGATGTGTTGGTTAGCTTTGCTGAACTCCTCTATTTTTCATCTTTTTTTTTATTTATTGTTAAAAGGAATTATTTCCTGGAAAGAGGTGAGGGAAAGGACATATTCATAAACTAAGGATATAAAAACAAAAGTTATCCATTTTACAGTAAGAATTAAGAAAAAAGTTTATAGAAATCTTGGTGAGGGACTCAATTAAGCTAGGTCATGCTGAGGACACCTAAGGATGAAAAATGGAAGAACAATGAACTGATAAGGAACAGAAAAACTCTGTTAAGATTTTCACAACAATTTTCTCCTTTATTTACAGTGAAGTCAACACTTTAGGATTGTTATATCATAATCCCCAGTGTCCCCCATGAAGAAATGGAAATAGCACTAAAGAAAAGAAAAAAGACAGGAAGGATAGCTGAACTGCACCAAGTTAGATACAGTGGAAGCAGTACTGGATTTGGAGTGCTCTGCCATTTATTACCTGTATGCCACTGATCTTGAGTTTCCTCATCTGTAAAATGCGGAGGGAAAAGGACTAGATGACTTCTAAGGACTCTTGAAGTTTTTAATCTATGATCATATTTCCATAACAAGGAAGTCCCCAATGGTAGTGATGTAATCTTTAGTCTTGAGGGATTTAGTCTCAAAGATACCCAAAAGGGTGCATGATAGTTAATGCTTTAAAAAATCCCTGACCTTGTTATAACCAAAAGAGTCAACTGAGAAAATATCAGTAGCTATTGGCCCATATGCCCATTTTTGCATGTCTACAACAGTTTTAAGAGAGTATTTTCCCCACATGCATTAATGTAGG
Source organism: Vombatus ursinus (assembly GCF_900497805.2). NCBI lineage: Eukaryota > Metazoa > Chordata > Mammalia > Diprotodontia > Vombatidae > Vombatus > Vombatus ursinus. Next base: position 44,163,969 of record NW_020954590.1, on the reverse strand, counting down.
TATGAAAAGGAAATGGGCAGACTTTTTCAAATGGCAGTTTCCAGCAGACCATTTTTTATAACTGTATAACATAATGACTGAAACATGCAAAGAATACCATGCCCTGCTTCATTTATTGTGTCCTATATACAAACAATAAAACCACCATCTTAAAGGCTCTCTTTCAATAAGATGTCTTCTTTAATATGTGTTGAAAGGATATACAATTGCTTGAAAGGTATAAAGGGGTTAACTTTGTTTAACATTCCTCTGATTACTAATATCAAATAAGGCATAAAAGGGGGAGATGTATGTTTGCTGGAATGTCCTAGAGGATGTCCCCTCCACTCAGGGTCCAAATGCAAATGATTACCCTCTAGATGATTAAGTCCTATAGATGCTGCTGTTTGTAAATGACATTGTGGTAATTTCATCAATGCTCAGAACATTATAGTGACATCCATTGGTCTATCTGTTAAGAAAAAAAAAATCAAGCAAATTTTTTTTTTTGCATAGGATGTGGTATTTAGTTGAAAAGATAACCCAGAATTGAACAATCATTGGACAGACTTTGACAGTGGACAATGAACAGAGACTAGAACTGAAAATGAGAAGGCAAGTGGACTGGATTGACTTTTTGAAATTGTACAATAGTTTTAGTGATTCAAAACTTCTCCTTGAAAGACAGGCTCATCTTTTCAACAGCAATATGCTTCCATAACAACCAGTTTTGAGGAATGATAGGTGGATACCAGGAGTGCTCCATTGATACCATTGTAATGTTGGGAGAAACTGAGGAAGGCATCCACACATTAGGTAGAGCCCCTGTAAAACAATCTTTGGGGATAACATGGATAAGAGCTGCATAAGATGGGTGATCATGGATGGATTACTACTTGCATTGTTGGAGGGAACTTCAAATCAATGCAATCACAAATCCTTCGATATATTTGTATATTTGTGGATGCATTCAGAGACACAGCATGGTATAGTAGATAGTGAGTTGCCCTCAATATCTAGAAGGACTTGGAACCAAGTCCTTCAGAGGCATTCTAGCTCTGCGATTCCAGGCAAGTCACTTAACCTCTAAGTGCTCCCAGGCTGTTAGTTCTCCAAGACTATAATTTACAGAATAGTTGACAATTGATAGAGGAATTTTTTTTTTCTTTGAGAATTCCCTACACCAGTGAAATAACATGTGGCCATAGGTTTTAAAAAATATTTTGAGACTTCTGGTACCAAAATGGTAGAGTGAGGAAGGAACCCTCTGAAGCCTTCCCAAATTCCCCTCCAAACAACTAGAAAACCACCTCAGAATTGATCTAGGAACAGCTTATCAACATGGCAGAAAAGGTCTGTCTCATTGGGGTGGGAGCAGAGCAAGGTCCAAGAGCAGCAGCAGCAGCAGCAGCCAGTTTCATAACAGGACTCCTGCAGCAGGGCCTAAAGTCTGGGACAATCCATCAGCTAGGCACTGACTTCCTGAAAACTAGCAGCCCCCTTGGCAAGAAAGCAATCTGTGCAGATCAGCAAGGCCCCACCCCAGTGGCCCTACTCCCAGCACAAGTCATCAGTGAGGTTTTGATCCCATTGCTGACCAGTAGTAAAGGCCCAACTCAGGACTGGCCAACAGGAGACTCTGCCCCTGGGTCCTGTTAGCAAAGAGGCACTGTTTGCACAGCAACCCAGCAGCAAGGCCCTACCCCTGGGAAAGGCCAGAAGCTAACCCCACAGCCAGGAGAGGTCAACAGGGAGGAATCGCTCCACAGTACAAGCCAGAATGGAAGCTTTCCCACCAGTGAAAGCAAATAGCTAGGCCCTGAAGCTCAGTGAAAGCCAGCAATAAAGACCCTGAGCCCCAGCACAAAAATCTTGGGACAGAGCAGAACCAGAACCCAACTTTTATATAAAAACACCAAGTCACAAAAAAAGCAGAAAAAATGAGCAAAAACAAACAAACAAAAAAAAAAAGAATTTGACTATAGAAAGTTACTGTGGTGACAGGGAGGATCAAGGCTTAGAGGACAGAAGTGTCAAAATGGCTACATGTGAAGTCTCAAAGAAAAATATAATTTGGTTTCATAGTACAAAAAGATTATCTGGAAGAGCTTAAAAAGGATTTTAAAAAAGCAAATTAGAGAAGTAGAAGAAAAATTGGAGAAATGAGAGCCCTGCAAGAGAATCAGGAAAATACCATGGGAAAAGATATACAAAAATTTGCCAAGGAAATAACTCCCTAAAAAATACAATTGGCCAAATGGAAAAGGAAGTACAAAATCTCACTGAAGAAAATAATTCTTTAAAAATTAGAATTGAGCAAGTAGAAGCTAATGACTTTATGGGACATCAAGATATGATAAAAACAAAATGAAAAAATTTTTAAAGGAAAATGTGGAATTTCTCATTGGAAAAACAACTGACCTAGAAAATAGACCAGAGATAATATAAGAATTACTGGACTACCTGAGAGCCACAATTTAAAAAAGTGCCTGGACAACCAACATCTTTCAAGAAATTATCAAACTGCTCACAGATCAAGAAGAAAGTATTGCAAGAAGTCAAATAGAAACAATTCAAATATTGTGGAGCTACAGTCAGGATTACATGTGATTTGGCAGTTTCCACATTGGATTATGTGAAAGCAGTGACAAAAAAAATTTGGACATTTTTTAATAAATTATCAAAGAAAACTGTCCTGATATATTAGAACCAGAGGGCTAAGTAGAAATTGAAGAATCTACCAATCACTGCTTGAAAGAGATCCCAAAATGAAAATTCCAGGAGCATCACAGCCAAATTCCAGAGCTCACAGATCAAGGATAAAGTATTGCAAGCATCCAAAAAGAAACAATTCAAATGTCATGGAGTTACAGTCAGGATTAGTGGGATTTGGCAGTTTCCGCATTAGAGTTGGAGGACTTGGAATATGATATACCATAAGGCAAAGGAGTTAGAATTACAACCAAGAATCACCTCCCTAGTAAAACTGAATATATTTTGGGGGGGGGAGGGTAATGAATATTTAATGAAATAGAGGACTTTCAAGCATTCCTAATTAAAAGACCTAATTAAGAGACCGAAATTTTGACTTTGAGTACAAGACTCAAAGGAAAGATAAAAAGGTAAAAAAGAAATAAGAAAGAGAAAGCATAAGAAATTCAATAAGTTAAATTGTTTATATTTCTATATGGAAAGATAATATTCATAACTCTTCACTTTATTACTATAAGAGCAATTAGAAGAAGTATATATAGACAAAGGATGTGGATATAAGGTGACTTTGATGGGATGATACCTCAAAAAAAGCAAAATAAAAGGGTGAAAAAGAAAATTGAAATGGAAGAAGAAAGAGGAGGGAGATTGAATGGGATAAATTATCCCACATAAAAGACACATGAAAGAGCTATTATAATGGAAGGAAAGATAGGGAGAGGCAAAGCTTAAACCGTATTCTCATCAAAATTGGCTCAAAGAGGGAATAACATACACACTCAATTGGATATAGAAATCTATCTTACCCTATAAAGAAGTAAAAAGAGATGGGGATAATAGAAAGAGATGGGGGGATTGATAACAGGGAGGGTAAATTGGGGAAGATAGGGATCAGAAGTAAAACATTTGTGAGGAGAGAAAGGGTGGGAGGTAACACAGAGGGGGGGAATAAAGGGAAAATAGCATGGAGGGAAATACACAGTTAATTATCATAACTATAAATGTGAATGGAATGAACTCACCTATAAAATGGAAGTGGACAGCAGAATAGATTAAAAATGTGAATCCTACAATATGTTGTTTATAAGAAACATATCTGAAGCAGAGAGATACACACAAAGTAAAAGTAAGGAGCTGGAACAGAATTTATTACGCTTCTGCTGAATTAAAGAAAGAAGGAGTAGCAATTATGATCTCAGACAAAGCAAAAGCAAAAATAGATCTAATTTAAAGAGATAAGGAAGGAAACTGGAAAGAAAGTAAACAAATTACTAGCATCAAAAATGAAAGGGATGAATTCCCTACCAATGAAGAGGAAATTAAGACAATTGTTAGAAGCTACGTTGCCCAATTATACACTCATAAATTTAATAATCTAAATGAAATATATATCTATAAAATATAAATTACCCAGATTAACAGAAATAAAATAAATAACCCAATCTTAGAAAAAGGAAATTAAACAAGCCATCAATTAATTTTTAAGGAAAAATCCCCAGGACCAGATAGATTCACAAGTGAATTCTACCAAACATTGAAAGAGCAATTAATCCCAACACTATATAAACTATTTGTGGAAATAGGCAAAGAAGGAGTCCTACCAAATTCCTTTCATGACACAAATATAATGTTGATACCCAAACCAAGAAGAGCCAAAACAGAGAAAGAAAATGATAGATCAATTTCCCTAATGAAAATTGACGCAAAAATTTTAAATAAAATGCTAGCAAAGAGATTATGGCAATATATCACAGGGACCATACACAATGACCAGGTGGGATTTATACCAGGAATGCAGGGCTGGTTCAGTATTAGGGAAACTATTAGCACAACTGACCATATTAATAACAAAACCAACAGAAATCATCTCATTATCTCAATAGATGCAGAAAAAGCCTTTGACAAAATATAGCACCCATTCCTATTAAAAAGACTAGAGACCATAGAAATAAATTGAGCTTACCTTAAAATATTTGCTAGGTGATATTTATCTAAAACCGTCAACAAGTATTAATTGCAATGGTGATAAGCTAGAAGCCTTACCCATACAATCAGGGATGAAGCAAGTATGCTCATTATCACCTCTATTGTTTAATATTGTACTAGAAATGTTAGCTATAGCAATAACAGAAGAAAAAGAAATTAAAGGAATTAGAACAGGCAATGAGGAAACAAAACTATCACTCTTTGCAGATGATATGATGATATACCTAGAAAATCCTAGAGAATTAGCTAAAAAAAACTACTTGAAATTATTCACAACTTTAGAAAAGTTGTGGGATACAAAATAAATCCACACAAATCATTAGTGTTTCTATATGTGACCAACACAGTCCAGCAGCAAGAGATAGAAAGAAAAATTCCATTAAAATAACTGTAGACAATGAAATTCCATTTAAAATAATTGTAGACAATATAAAATACTTGGAAGACTACCTGCCAAGACAAACCCAGAAACTATATGAACACAACTATAAAAACACTTTTCACATAAATAAAGTCAGATCTAAACAATTGGAAAAATATTAATTGCTCATGGGTGGGCCAACCCACTATAATAAAAATCACAATTCTATCTAAATTAATCTATTTATTCAGTGCCACAACAATCAAAAATATAAAAAAAATATATTTTATAGAGTGAGAAAAAATAAGAACAAAATTCACATGAAAGAACAAAAGCACAAGGGTATCAAGGGAATCAAGGGTGAAAATGCAAAAGAAGGTGGTCTAGCCATACAAGATCTCAAATTGTATTATAAAGTGGTAATTATCAAAACAATTTGGTACTGGCTAAGAAATAGAGTGGTAGATCAGTGAAATAGATTAGGTACAAATTACAAGTAAATGAACATAGTAATCTAGAATATGATAAACCCAAAGATCCAAGCTTTTGGAACAAAAACTCATTATTTGATTTAAACTGCTGGGAAAACTAGAAAACTGTATGGCAGAAAATAGGTATAGACCAACATCTCATACTGTATACCAACATAACGTAAAAAGGTGATACCATAAGCAAATTAAGAGAGCATGAAATATTTTATCTGCCAGATTTATGGATAATGGAAGAATTCAGGACCAAAGAAGATTTAGAGAGCATTATAAAATGTAAAATAGATAATTTTGATTTTGTAAAAGTAAAAAGTTTTTACACAAACAAAACCAATGCAACCAAAATTAGAAGGAAAACAAAAAACTGGGGGAGGTGGGAATTTGTAACAATATCTCTGATAAAGGCCTCATTTCATTAATATATAGAAAACTGAGTCAAATTTATAAAAACACAAGTCATTCCCCAATTGACAAATGGTCAAAGGATTTGAACAGGCAGTTTTCAGACAAAGAAATCAAAGCTCTCTAAAGTCATGAAAAAATGTTCTAAATCACTATTGATTAGAGAAATGCAAATTAAAACAACTCTGAGGTACTACCTCACACATATTAAATTGGCTAATATGACAAAAAATGAAAATGTTGGATGTTGAAGGGGGTGTGGGAAACCTGGGACACTAACACACTGTTGGTGGAGTTGTGAACTGATCTGGCCATTCTAGAGAGCAATTTGGAACTGTGCCCAAAGAGCTATAAAACCATGCTCTTTGTTCTAGCAATACCACTGCTAGCTCTATATCCCAAAGCCATCCAAAAAAAGAGAAAAAGACCTATTTATACAAAAATATTTATAACAGCTCTTTTTGTATTAGCTAAGAATTTGAAATCAAAGGGATGCTCATCAATTGGAGAATGGCTAAACAAGTTGTGGTATATAATTGTGATGGAATATCATTGTGTTGTGAGAAATGACAAGCAAGATGATTTCAGAAAAACCCCTAAAGACTTACATGAACTTATGCATAGTGAAGTGAACAGAACCAGAACATTGTACACAGTAACAGCAATATTGTACAATAAAGAACTGTGAATGCCTTACCTATTTTCAGCAATACAATGATCCAAGACAATTCCAAAAGACTAACAATGAAGCATACTATCCTCCTCCAGAGAAAGAGCTGGTATTGGTTGAATACAGACTGAAGCATACTACATTTTACTTTCTTTCTTTCTTTTTTTTCTTTTATTTGAGTCTTCTTATACAAAATGACTAATATGAAAATGTTTTACATGATTGCACATGTATAACCTATTACTGATTGCTTATTGTCTCACAGAGGGGGGACAGAAGGGAGGGAGAAAGGATAGAATTTGGGACTCAAAATTTTAAATAAAAATGTAAAAGAAGTTAATATAAAAAACCATTTCTAGTAATACTATATTCCTGTGAGTCAAGGAATTCTTCAGACTCCAAAGAATTAAAATTATGGTATACCCAAAGTGCAAGAGAGAGCTCTTTGGTGGGTCATACCAGAGGTTTCAAAAGAGCTGTCCACAAAACTCTTACATATTTCCTGAATCAGAATAAAAGTAATTGTGAAATGATTAATAAAATAAAATGTAATACAACATAGGTAATATTACTTGAGGTCTTCTAAGGTAATACAAGGCCCAGAGGGATTAATTTCTATTTGAATTTGATAGCACTGGGTTGCAGCATATTACTGATAAAAAAAAAAACTAGGTAGATAATGCACAGGTTTTAACATTAGGAAGATTTTTTACTAGAAAATATGATGGGCCAGTCACCCAGAAGAAGGGTAACTATTGGATAGTTTTGCTGATTCACATGCAATGTCAAACAATCTAAATAAATAAATGACCCCAGCATTTTGGGCTGATATCCTGGCCAAAAAATTTATAGGATACTGACAAGAATCAAGAAAGATCAAATGTAGATAAATTGTAATCTTTACTGTTGGAAAGAGTGCCCACATCAATGGAAGCAGAGATCCATTGAAGTAATCATCAATTTTGGGTAGTTGCTCTGGTTTGCTTCCTCTAATCTGACTCTGAATGAGCCAAGTGCTGCAGGAGGAAATCATAAAGTCATGCTGACTGAGTCAATTTCAGATTTGTTCAATTTAACCCCAAATTAGTTCTCATTGCTTCATGGCAGTTCCTTTACCTATTTTTATTGAATGTCTGTCATGCTTCCCACAATAGCTATTCTAATCCTCTTCCACTTATCTAATCCTCTGAAAATCCTCATCCATCATTTCCTCTAATCTCAAAGGGAAAGGTGGTGTTCTTTCATGCTAAAATTGTGTTCCACCTATACTAGATCTCTGCACCCTACATGATTTTGTTCCATCAGTCTCTCCCACCCTCCATTAATCCTCAGTCCCTCTGTACTAATTCCTTCCCATCTGCTTACAAAGATATGTAGGTTCTTCCTACATAAAAAACCTTTGATGAAAAGGCTTTATTCCTCAAGCTATTATTATATTTCCTGATTTACTTTAACTAAATAAGCAGCATGGTATAGTGGAAAAAGTATTGTCAGTCATTCAATAAACATTTATTAAGCACCTTCTAAGTGCCAGACATTGTGCTAAGAGCTAGAGATACAAAGAGAGGCAAAAGATAGGCCCTGGCCTCAAGGAGCTTACAATCTAATGAACCTAAAGTCAGCAGGCCCAAATATAAACCCTACCTTTAACACTTATCACCTGTGTCATTCAACCTCTTGGGAATTTAATGCTGTCATCCATGAAATAAGATGATTGGAATAGATCACTTTTAAGGGTCATTATGAGAATTACAGATTTCTAGAGGAAGAGATATCTGCCTGGCCAGTAGGTTGATGAATCACTCTTCTCAGAAGAAGTCATGTTAACAACTGGCTTCTAAACTCCTCTGTATACCTTCAACGTTAATCTTATAAGTAGAGTAGAGGTGAGGGAATTGAGGGGATCACGACAGCAAGTGGTCAATTGTGGGGATTAAGTGAACCACACTAACTCCATCTTTTGATTCAATTCTGGAGTGAGCTTAGTTTCTATTCAATTATGAGCTTAGTCCAATATTTGTTTTGTGAGAAAACTATTCAATTGTGGGAACTGGGAGAAAACCTTATTGCTTTCTTTGAACCTAGTCCTATACGACTGGGAAGTTGGACCATTCCTATCTGCTGAGATTAGAGACCTTTAACCAAAGACCCCCTAGTTTATGCTGACCAGAACGCAGTCAGATCCAAAGACTGATGCAATGAGTTTCCTCACAATTGTACATCTCAAGCAACCCATATGTCTTATCTGAAAACTGGCTCCATGCTGATCAAGCAGTTATTATTTCCATGTTCCTTTGATTATTTACAGACACTTTGGGGAGAGGGACACCTCTGTTTCTGATTTCAGAGAGGTGTACCTGTTCACTCTTCTCCTTTCAACTTGGAAAGTCCCTAATCTTTCATCCAATAGAAATCAGATTATCTAATGTTGTATTGTTTCCTTTTAATTAATTGGCCTTTTTTGATTAATTGTTTTTAATATACCAAAGTCTGTCTCCCCCTCTATTCAGGGTCCAGGCCTAAACTGAGTTCTGGACCTGGTTTTGGGGGAAGTTTGCCATGCATTGCTTAATAAATCAATATGCTCAGTTTCCTCAGTCATTCATCTTTCATCCACCATACAAGAGAGTGAGAATAGGTAAAATTTGGTCCTGGCACAAAATCCTAATTGAGGAACTAATGTTGGGGATATGAATAAACAGATGAAACCCTCCGAAACAATGAAGAAATACTATGGGATATGAGAAGACCCATGAGCAAATCCAGAAGAAACTAACTCCAAAATAAATGTAAGTTCAGCTTTTGAGAAAGGAATGACAGTAAGAGCGGCTGGAAGAAATGAAGCAAGAGATTTTAAAAATGAAATTAGGCATTTTGAGAAAAAACTTGGAAGAAAAACAAGCAGAGAGAAGGTCAGAAACCATATCTAAGCTAAAGCTTCCTGAAAAATCAATTGTAGCAAAAAAAACTCCATGATTTCATAAGACAATAAGAAATATTAGAGTAAGGTCAAAAGACTGAAAACTTAGAATATATCAGGTATATGCTATCCAACACAACTGCCCTGGAAAACAGACTGAGGAAAAATTATTTAGGAATCACCAGAATCCCTGAAAATCATTATGAAACCAAAACACTAGCTATTATATTTCAAGAAATCAGAGAGGAAATCAGGTCAGATTCTTCAGAACCAGAGCACAAAGTGAAAACAGAATTCACCAATCACCTTCTGAAAAAAAAGTAAAACACCCAGAAATGACATAGCCAAAATTCTGAGCTCCAATGTTAAAAAATGCCAAGAACAGCAAAAAAAAGAGTTTATAACCAAGGAACTACAGCTAGGATGGCAGAAAATGATGCTGAAACTATTTTGAAGGAAAGAAATCTCAGAACACAAGTTTCCAATAGACCAAAGAAAAAGACCTTATGACCAAGAAAAACCTATAATAATGAAAATAATTATGTAGATACATATATGTATTTTATATTATTTGCATATTTACTCCATTAATATGAGTTTCTCTTTCTCTCATACATTTATATGAATTTATATGACATATACATATATGTATTGATATGACTATCTATGATATACACAGATATATATTTATACAAATAAAATATTTATTGTGTTAAAATCTTCCAAGTGGAAGGGTTTTATATAATTTTTTGGACCTATTGAAATGGTGGTGATGATGTGGATGACAAGAATTGATATTTATATCATTAAAGTTGGGAAAGCACTTTACATACATTATCTCATTTGGTAGCTGAGTACTTATAATTCATGTTAGAGGAATATTTTTGGAGAAAACATATGTAAATATTCTATTTGGTATTTTGGTTGTTAAAAATGAAAATATTTTTCAAGTTTTCTTCAAAGACGAAGTATGCTATGATGGTTAATAATGATGGATTTGGAGTCAGGGTAGACTTGAATTCAAGTCTTACCTTTAACATTTACTGGCTAAGTGGATACAGGGAAGTCAGGATGTCTCTGAGCCATAGTCAATCAGTTAAGCATTTATTAAACATTTACTACACACTAGGCAGTAGTCTAAGCCCTGCAGATACAAAGAAAGAAAAAAGAAACAAAATCTCTGTCTTCAAGTACCTCTTACATTAATTGGGAAAATAAAATAATAATATATACAGTGTATACAAAAATATATACAGTGTAAACTGTAATCTCAGAGGGAAGGAAAGTACAGGGAACTGAAAAAATCATCCTGTAGAAGGTGGGATGTGAACCGAGTCTTAAAGTAAGCCAAAAAAAAAAAAAAACAGCCAGGAAGAAGAGGCAAGAAGGGGAGAGGAGATAGTAAAAGGCATGGAGTATATAAGGAACAGCAAGGCCAAGATCAAATAATACAAGAAGGGAGTAAAAGTATAAGGATATTAAAAAGGTAAAAGAAGACTAGGTTGCTCCTTGGGCTTTAAATAGAAAGAAGAGGATTTTATATATGATCCTTGAAGTAAAGGAGCCCCTACTTTATTGAGTAGAGGGTGACATGGTCAGACCCATGCTTTAGGAAGATCCCACTGGCAGCCAGGTAGGGAGAATTGAGGCAGGGAGACCAACCAGAAGGCTATTTCAGTATGGTCCAGGGCCTATACCAGGATAACATCTATGTGAAAGGAGAAGCAGAGATATATACAAGAGATGTTGTAAAGAAACAGACTTGGCAACAAATTGGATGTTTTGGGAGATTGTAAGTGAAGAGTCAAGAATAACATCATGGTTATATGCCTGTGTGACTGGGAATATTATAGTGTTCTTGAAAGTAATGGCGCAAGTTTGAAGCAGAGAAAGGCTCTAGGGAAAAGATAGTTCTGTTCTTGGCATGTGGAGTTTGAGATGTCTATGAAGTGGCCAGTTTGAGATGTCTATGAAGTGTCCAGTTTGAGATATCCAAGAAATAGCTGGTGATGTGATACTTAAGCTCAAGAGAAAGGTTAGAGCTCAACATGTAGATCTGAGAGTCATTCATACATGGATAATAATTAAACATATGAGAGCTGGCAAGAATACCAAGTGAGATAACAGAAGAAACAAAAAGGGCTCCAGAAATAATTTTAGGGGATACTCCTGGGTAGTGGATCTGGATGAAGATCCAGAAAGGAGAAGGAAAAGGAGCAATCAGATAGGTAAGAGATGAATCAAGAGAGAGAGGGAGAGCAGTATTGTAAAATACTAGAGAAGAAAGGTCCTTTGTAACTTTGGAGCAAATCATTTCAGATGAGCAATGAGATCAGATACAGAGGCACTGAATAGAGATGGCTTTCTCAAGGAGTTTAGCCATGAAGGAGCTCTGTAGGTAGATGGTGGGAATAATCTAAGGTTGGGGTTTGGTAACGTATGATTCGCAATATGACAAATGGGAAAGAGATTTGAGTATATAGCATAGAGTAGAACTGTATCTAGGGGTTGAAATAGGGAAGGGAGGATAGCATAGACAGCTAGTATAGGAGTGATGGCATAAGAAAGAACTGAAGGGTAGAGGCATTGAAGGTAACAGTGAGGATCAACAGCAGTGTTAGGGGATCATAAAGGGAAAGATATAGTAATAAAAGAGCGTAATCTGATGAAGCAATTTCAGAGTTTATAAATATAGAAATGAAATAGATGTGGGTGATGGCAGGATCAAGGACATGATCATTTCTGTGTATAACTAAGATTCATTCGTTTATACAATAAATGTTAATTACCTGTCCTCTGCCAGGTGCTGTGCTAAGCACTGGGGATACAAAGAAGCAAAAGAAATTTACTTCTCTAAAATAGGTTACCATCTAGTGTAGAAGAAAATATGCAAACAAATATACACAAAGCAAGCTATATATAGGATAAATAGGAAATAACAGATTGAAGGCCCTAGAATTAAGAGAAATTGGGAAAGCCTTCCTGTAAAAGATGAGATTTAATTGGGACTGAAGGGAAGCCAGAGGTCTGGAGGTAGAATTAAGGAGGGAGAATATTCCAGGCATGAGGGACAGTCAAATAAAATGCTTAGAGTCAAGAGATAGAATGTCTTGCTCATTGAACAGCCAGGAGACCAGTATCCCTGTATTAAAGATTACATGTAAAGGAATAAGGTGTAACAAGACTGAAGATTAGGAGGGGGCTAAGTTACGGAGAGTTTTGAATTCCAAACAGAGCATTTTGTATTTGATGCTGGAGATAATAGGGACCCACTGGAGTTTATTGAGGTGACATGGTTGGACCTATGCTTTAGGAAAGTCATTTCAGTGGCTGAGTGGAGGATGTATTGGAGTGGGGAGGTCTGTGGAAATTGAGTAGATTGAGGAACTGTGAAGTTAGGGACTTGATCAATAATTGTAGTATCCTAGTATGACAATAGGAGGTTTAGGTTTAGAGAAAGACTTTGAGTCCTGCATTGAACTCATTGAGAAAAGAAAGTGAATGTCCTGGAGACTGGTAGATAACAGCTACAGGAATCTTGACAACAGAGTCAATGAACAGTAGCAAAAGCAGAAAGAGTACTCTGCACCAGGTAATTATCACCCATGGTCCCTTCCTGAGCTCAGGTTCAGGACTAGACTCACATGGACTGTTATTCGATCCCAGGGAAGTCTAATCTCCAGAATAATTTATTTACTTTTTAAATTATGCTCTCTGCTTTGTTACATTCCATCTATGGAGTAGAATTTGGGGGTGGGAAGAATCATTAAACAAAGCTTAGGGATGATAACCCATCAAGGATCTTCCCAAAAGGGAATTTATAGGTGTCTTACAGACAAAATACTCAAAGAATGAAGTAGACAGCAGGTATGGCACAGATAACTATTTCTTGAACCAAAAAAGTAAATGTTTAAAATATAAACTACTCAAAAGACTACATTTAAGATACTTAGCACATAGTGATAATCTCTCACACCTATTATCATCTCTTACAAGTTCAAAACAACTTTCTAGAGGGGCACACCATTTTTGTAGTGAACACCTGATCAGCTTTACCCCTGCTGTAGTTCAAATCTCCAGAGGGTTCACGGGCATGTGTCTACCCTTGGCAATCACCAGTCATTTTCATCAGTTCCATACACTCCCCCTAGCCAAGAAGACCAAAGGACCAATCAGAAATCACTATCTTGCATGTTTTTTTTTTATTTTAATTTTGGCTTTTTTTGTTTTGTTTTGGTGAGGCAATTGGGGTTAAGTGACTTGTCCAAAGTCACACAGCTAGTAAGTGTTATATGTTTGAGGTCACATTTGAACTCGGGTCCTCCTGGCTCCAGGGCTGGTCCTCTATCCACGGCATCACCTAACTGCCCCTGTTTTTGTTTTTTGTTTTTTGTTTTTTGTTTTTAGCAAGAGACTAGAGATCAAGCCCAGCTCCACAGAAAAAAGGCCATGATACATGGCCAATTCAAATGGGAAGTATTACAGTCCAACAGCTGGGGAAGGGGAAGACAAGAGGCTTTACAGGTATTTACCATCACAAATTCTCCTGGATGGAAATTCAAGAGGAAGCTAGCATTGAAGCTCTCCTAAGGAAATGCTAAGAAGAGCATAGAAGCACCTTCTCCTTTTTCTTCTAATAAACTATTGAAGGGAGAAGGTCCCCACAAGAATCTATTTCTTATGAAATTCTGTAGCCCATCCTCTTTGACACAGTTCTTAGGCATGGGGACCAGTAAATGGCTACAGCAGTCATCCCTTCGACTTGTAGCACGAATCCTTCAGCAAGAAGCCTGCAATGTACCTTTCTGTCCCCACTGAGCCATAGGGCATGCACAGCTCTATGGAAAATGTAGCAGGCCAGCAAATTAGGGGATTCCTCTGAAACATCCTTGAGCTTGAAGGTCAAAAAAACCTGCCTGAGAAAATTACCTTTGAAGGAAGGGCATATGACCAAAGGATGTTTTTTTTTTTTCTGTCAACCAAACTAGTATGACATTAGGTATCATCACATATGTTAGGCTTATGGTCTAATGGAGCACCTTTGGAAGACCCAAGTTCATAATAATTCTTGCTCTGACAGTATAGTTATGAATCATATAAATGGCTCATGATTTTACCCCCAGTTTGAAAGAAAAAGAAAAAATTGAACAATGGGCTAGTTTGTTGGGATCCCAGGCCAGCTTTAGAAAAATTCTCCCTCTTGTGCTAAGTTATTCAACAAACAAAGTGTCAAATGAAATTGCCCAGGACTTTGTTGACCATTGTTGTTTATGAGAAATAAGATTAGGTTAATAAGATACAGTGTTTAACACAACTAAAGCCACAGGTGCCACCATGGCTGCCATTGCGCTACTATCTAATATAGCTGGGGGAAAAAGTCCCACCCTCCCTTCTCCCCATGTGTTCTCTCTTCTTTTCCATAAGCTATCTTTTTAATCTCATCCCAATTCCAAACCTTGCCTAAGCACATAAGAAAAAAAAAATTCCAAATTCCAAAAGTCTATGCAAGTCTATTCTTTCCCTTTCTAAAGAAGACGTTACAACAGCAGCAATAGTAGTAGCAGTAGAAGCAGTAGCAGCAGTGGTAGTAACAGCAGCAGTAGTAGCAGTAATAGCAGTAGAAGCAGTAGCAGTAGCAACAATAGTAACAGTAGTAGCAGTAGTAGTAGCAGCAGCAGTAGTAGCAGTAGTAGCAGCAGCAATAGTAGCAATAGCAGTAGTGGTAGTAGTAGTAGACATTGTCATCATTGTAATAGGGTAGCTATGAGGCAAATAGGTAGTGCAGTGGATAGAGTGTCAGGCTTAAAAAAAAGAGGATATTAAACAAGCAAGCAACTAGTACTTATTAGGTGCCTGCCATGTGCCAGGCTTTGTGCATGGCTCTGGGGATTCAAGTACAATGAAGAAAACAATGAGTTTACATCCTAACAGAAGACAATAAGTACAGATATCTTACTTCAGGCACTTACTATCTGTGTTACCCTGAAAAAACCACTTAGACTCTAAAGCTCAGTTTCCTTATCCAAGCCTCCATGATCTCATATGTAAAATGAGAATACTATTGATTTCATTCCCTGCCTACTTCACAAAGCTGTTATAAAAATCAAATGGGATAATGAATATGAAAACACCCTGCAAACTTACAAGCCCTTTACAAATACCAGCTGTTATCCTAAATGATATTGGAAGTTGACAGGTCAAAAGCACTATTTTGGGTGAAATCACAAAAAAGCCTGGAGTCAGGATGCACAGTCATCCTTTTGCCAGAGCATCCTTAGTTACTAGCAAGCTTCATTTTGGAAGATTGATCCTGAGGCAAGAAAACCACGGGGAGAAAAATAGCTGGAATGAAGACAAATGCCAGCATGGTCAGCAGAGAGTTTCTAAGTAGGTCTGGTGGCTGGGCTCAGGATAAGATTCTGGGTCCCTTGTTTGTGCTCTAAATAGAGTCACATGGTCACAGCTGCTGCTACTAACCTTGACTTTCATGATCCCTCATCCCAAGGACCTGGGCCTCTTACTTTCTTTCAGTTTAAAGTGATCTATGGCTCTCAAAATTAATAAACCCATTGGTCACAGCATAGTTGGGACTAGAAGAGATACATTTTAAATGTCAGGCTCCAGAGTCAGCTGACTACCTGCCTATACTTGTTTCCAAGTCAGAAGCTAAGCATCACTGCCCTGCACTGCCTGTATCTTTTGGTGGTTATGGCTAAAGATTGATATAGAGCAGGTTTTCTCACACTCTAGTTTGGATGAGAAATACATGTTGTGAGGGGAAGCAGCTTTGGAACCTTTGGTTCAAAGCCATTAGATAGCCTCTTTTGTTATTAGTTTAGTATAGTTTTGTTTTAAAGACTCTCTTACAAAATATGACTGGAACCCAGGAAGCAGAGTTAAGCCTAGAAGTATATGTGTTTGAAAGGGTACTTGTACAAGCAACCCTTGTCTCTTTGCCCAGGAGTACAATTTCTTCCTGATTTTATGACATCATTATTATTCATTGTTAGGAAGGGATAGATACCAGTAACAGCATGTAGGAAAACAGCATTACAATGAATCAAGGAACAAGCAAAAGTCTGCCTGTAGTGGAAGGATTTTGAAATCCCACCAGAAAGCCTCATAGGCATAATGAATATAGAACTCTGAGAATATCTGATTATAAGAGCTAGAAAGGGCCTTCAGAGAGTGCTTAATCCAGCCTCTTCATTTCATAGCTGAGGAAACTGAGTCTCAAAGAAGGGAAATAACTTGCTCATCATCATACAATGAGTTAATGGGCAAGCCGTTAAAACCTATATGGCTTGAATTCAAGATCTTGCCATTGTACATCTGAGAAGCAAAACAAAACAAAAATCACTAGGCTTAGAAATTATATATTAAAATATATATAATAAAATAATAAAAATAAAAATAAATAAATAAAATTTAAAAAATAAACAAAAATAAAAATAATAATATAATATGTTACTATATAAATTAAAATTGTGTAGCCAAATGGAGGGTTATTCAACATCCTTTTCTTCCATTCTCCTCCTTCCTCTGTCCCATTCCTTTCTAATAACTCATTGCCAATTGCTTTAACTTTGGGTCAAGCTTTAGATCAGAGGATCTGGGTTCTGATCCCACCTCTAATACTTACAACCTGTGTGACCTTAGACACAGCCTTAGCCTCCCTGGGCCTCAGTTTTCTTGTCTTTAAATAAGGGGGTTGGAATACATAGCCTCTGAGTCTCCTTCAGTTCTAGCTGTATGATCCTATGATGCCATTTCCTGTGTTTTCCCAAAAATATTGCTATCTCAATGACTATTCTAAACATATACATGAGTAGTTGATTGATGTGTATTTTAATTCTCATTTTGAAGAGAAGGAAACTGAGGTTGAAAAGCCAGTCAATAAGACACTGTGACAAAACCTAAAACCTTGAGCTTTTTTGGAAGTCATAAAGCCAAATTCTGCATTGAATTTGGCATTAGAAGACATCATTTCGAAGTCCAAGTCTGTCACTTCTTATGTGGGAAAAGTCCCTGGACCACCATTTTTTTTCATTTATAATATGAAGAATTTAATTCTAGATGGCCTTCAAGTTGATAGTAATAATTGATAGTAATAATTTTCACTTATGTGACATGAGATATAGTGGATACTATGTAAGACAGAGTTGAAAGACACCATCCAATCCAATCACCTTATATAACAGCTTAAAGAAATTGAGGCCCAGGCAGGACTTACCCAAGGCCAAACAGGTAGGAAGGGAGAGAGGATGAAGGATGCAGGAAAACTTGGTTTCATTTCCTGCCTCTAACATATACTAACACTATGATCATGAGGAAATCACCGAATCTCTCCATTTCCCCAGGCAACTTGCTAAGATGCTAAGTTACAGCGATGTTGCCAACGTGAATGAGTGAAGAAGGTTCTACTACAGGAATTCCTTACACTAGTGAAATTATAGATCAGAACACCCCCAAAATTTTGTAAGATCAATTTAAAGTTTGCTTTTAAAAAAATTAAGGATAAAAGAAGGACATGGCTTTCACAACTTGGGGCTGGGGGAGAATTTTTAAATAAATAAGAGATAGAGATGGTCAAAGAGGTCAGAACAATTTGAATACAAAAATTGAAAAACTTCATAGACAAAATCAATTCAATTAGAATCAGAAGGTGAACAATTAATTTGGAAAAAATCTTCATGATGATTTATCTGATAAAGAAACTAACTAGATATATAAAGAATGAATGCATATATGTGTATCTATACACTGCACATATTTATGTATATAACACATATGAATAACAGTCATTCTTCCAAAGATAAGTGATCAAAGTATATGAATATTCCTCAAAAGAAAATGATCCAAGTCACTAATGATAAGAAAAATGCAAATTAAAACAACTCTGAGAGTCCACCTCACACGTATTAGAATAGCAAAGATGTCAAAACAAGAAAGCAGTAACTGTCAGAGGAGATGGGGTAGTGTAAACATATTAGCACACTGTTGGTGGAGTTATGAATTTGTTTAACCATTATGGCAAATAATATTGAACAATAACCCCTACTGTTAGACATGTACCCCAAGGAGGTGAAGGATATAGGGAAAGTTGTCATATGTACAGAGACAATTATGGCATATATTTTTGTTGTAGCAAAAAACTGGAATAAAAGGCAACTTTTATTCAACTGCATCAACTGCAGAATGGCTGAAGAAATGGTATTAGAATACAATGGAATTTTATTGTTCCATAAAAAAATGAGAATTTTAAAAAAAAGAGAAGAGGAACTTAATGGATTCAGAGAAATATAGAACTGATGCAGAGAGAAATTTGCAGAACCAGGACAGTAATTTAAGCAATGGCCACAAGAAGAATATGAGAAACAACTCTGAAATACCTCAGAAATCTGATCAAAGTGGCAACCAATTAGGACTTCAAAAGACCGATAATGAAACATATCTTCTACCCTTGACAGAGAGTTGAAGGTATAGAACCAACCACGAATGCTCAAACACAGCCAATGTTTTGATTGTGTGTGTGTGTGTGTGTGTGTGTGTGTGTGTGTGTGTGTGTGTGT
>NW_020954590.1:44061399-44144869 GCF_900497805.2 Vombatus ursinus | reverse complement strand
TGTGTGTGTGTGTGTGTGTGTGTGTGTGTGTGTGTGTGTGTGTGTGTGTATTAAGAGAATTCTTCTATATGGAGGTCAAGGAGAAAGTAAGTTGGTGTAATACACATGGGAAAATAAGAAAAAAAAAGTAATACTATTTTAGTCATTGAAAATAGTTCACTTAACGGTAAAACAGGGGTCTTCAATTTTTTTTAAATGTCATGGAACCTTTTGACAATCTAATAAAACCTATGGACCTTTCTCAGAAGAATGTTTTTTTAGATTTATAAAATATGTAGGATTATTGAGGAAACCAATTACCAGGAAAACAGTTCTCTTGATTCCAAGCTTGCCATTCCATTCTTCCCATTAAAGTATGCCATTTCCCCATGATTCCATATTTCTTTGGCATATCATTTTTATTGGATCCAATTGGGTCCTAGTATCATAACACAGAGAGAAAAGTAATATGCCCAGCTTCTTCCACCACCTCTAAAAGGAGAATTCTATTGAATACCCACTGAGATCTTTCAAGAAGCATTAGAATAAACTTAGCCACAGTGGTACAGAATGACTGTGAAGAAATATGTAATTTGAGGGCAATGATGGGGTGGATGACAAGAAGTAATTTAAAATAGAAGAACCTGGGTTTGAATTGTTTATAGTTCAGTGAGGAAAATTATTGGAGATGTTAAAACCACTGCTTCACTCTTGTGTTAGAGCTATTCATAAGCTTTTCTTTTCATTCAAGTAACATTTCCTAGTCATCTTTCATTGAACTTGCTGTATTCAAGAAAATAAATGAGCATTTAATAGGATATATTTATTTTGTATTTTGGTTGTCCCTTATATAAAAAGGAAAATAATAGCTCCTTCCAGGAATTAGAAAATTCAGCCTCTTTAAAAAGGCAATGAATTATATAATTAGTATTTTATAAATACAGAACGGTATTTGTTGGAGTTGGGGTTCAGATAGCTCTAGGGCATTAACAATCAAAGATGCTTATGTATCATTTAGATGCCAATGGGAATGTGTTGGGGCCTGGTTCAAGTGCCACAGAGATGAATTTTTGTAATATGTATTTCAAGGGAAATTGGGAAATGGAACTTTAGGCTGCTAAAAGGGTGGCCAGAAATTACTGAGTTTAGGCGCCTCCAACCAGTTTAGAAATTTAACCAGAGGACAAACACAAAGCAACATTGCCTCTAAAGTTTAAGAATGTTTTCTGGAGAAATTTCACATTTTGCCTATGATGCCTCCTAGATGAGGCCTTCCCTGATTCATGTCAGAAAGTACCTTTCCCCTCAGAATTCAAAAATTACTGCTTTATACCCTTTGAGGCACTTATTATAAATTAATTTTGTTTTTTATTCTGAACTTAAAAATAAAAAAGAACATTTCCATAAACAGAGCAGAAATCTAAAAGGGTTCTATATGAAACAGTAAATAATTAATAAGTCAATAAGGATTTATTAAGTGTCTACTATGTACCTGACATAGTGCTAAGTGCTGAGGACACAATGAAAGACAAAAGACAGTGCCTACTTTGAAGAAACTCTGTTTACCACGTAAAAAAAAATGTAAACAATCTGTACAAATAAGAATATACAGGATAAATCAGAGATAATGAATAGAGGGAAGGGACTAACATTAAGGGGGCTACATCACTTGATTTTTAAAAGCAAAAAAACAAATTCTATACATGACTATTAAAACTCTCCTGCTTGTCTGTCTGTGCTTTCCTTTGAATTTCCTTCTATTATCTTCCACATATTTATAAAAGTATTTTAAATGCCCTCTTATGGACATCTCTCTTGCTATCTCATCTTTCCATTGACTCCTCCCCCCAATTAACACAGAAAAAGGTAAAACAAAACCGAACAGTCAAGGCAAAACAAAACAAAAGCAAACCTTATGACAAATAAATATGATCAAACAAAACAAATTTGCACAGTGGCCATATCAAATATGTAGGTCTCCTTCTGTTCATCACCTGTCAGGAAGTGGGCAATATGCTTTGTCATAGGTTCCTTGGAGATATGGCAGATCATTAGATTGACCAGAGTATTTAAATCTTTCAAAGTTGTTTTTCTGCATAAGGTTATTGTCCTTGCATAAATTGTTCTTCTAGTTCTATTCACTTCACCACTCTGTATCAGTTCATAGTTCTCAGGATTCTCTGATATTGTCTCTTTTATAATTTTTTGTGGTTCAATTACATTCTATTGCATTGATGTACCACAAATCGTTGAGATGTTCCCTTTTGTCTTTTGGAATGTTATATTCCAAGATCTCTTCTGGCTTTTAAGAAAAGCTGACAAGTGTCGCATCATTCTAATTAGAGTTCCTTGGTCCTTGAATTTCTTCAATGCTTACAATACTTTATCTTTGACATGGAAAATGGATTTTGGCTAGGGAATTCCTTAGCCTTTTCTCTTTGTAGTTCCTTTCAAGAAGTGATCAGGAAATTCTTTGTTTCTTTACTTTGACTGTTCTAATAGACATGGACAGTTTTCCTTTATGAATGAATAAAAAAGGAGTATACAGGCTTTTTTAAAATCATGGTTTCAAGAAGTTCAATGATTCTTTAATTATCACTTAACCTTTTTTCTATGTCACTCAACTATGTTGGATATCAGATGCCATATGTTTTCTTCCTTTTTTAGTGTTTTTATTTCATTCTAATATTTCTTGTTGTCTCATGAGTCATTTGTTTCATTTGGTATATTCTAATTTTCAGGGATTCCTTTTCTTGGGAAAAGTTTACCACATTGTACTCTAAGCTACTTACTTGCTTTGCAATGCTTTCCTAAAGATTTTTTATTTCATTTTCTTAATCTCTTGCTTTATTTTTTCCATATATTCCCATAGTCCTTGTGGAAAATTCATATTTCTTTTTAGTTTCTGCTTACAATTGTTATGTAGTTAGATTTGCAATAATTTTTTGTTAGTTGGCATTTTCTTTTATTTATTCATCTCTCCACCTTTAGTTGCCAGTTTCCTTCTTCACTATCTTGTATTTAACTTCCTTAAATTTGTTTATATTCATTTTCTAAATCTTTATTCTGTATACAATTTGTATGTAGCTGCTGCCTTCTCCATTAGCATAGATGCTCTTTAAGAATAGGGATTATGGGGCAGCTAGGTGTTGCAGTGGATAGAGCACCGGCCCTGGAGTCAGGAAGATGTGAGTTCAAATCCGGCCTCAGACATATAATACTCACTAGCTATGTGACCCTGGGCAAGTCACTTAACCCCATTGTCTTGCAAAAAAACCCCAAAAAAACAAAAACAAAAAAAGAATAGGGATTGTATCATTCATTTTATTTATATGTTCAGTGCCTAGCACATAGATGCTTAATATATGTTTGGTTTTAAGATGGCATTTTTCTTTATTGAATTTATAGGGTTTTGTTTTTTTGTTTTTGTTTTTGTTTTGTTTTTTGTTTTTTGTTTTTTTTTTTTGTAATCAACAAACAAAAGACAGCAGGTTCTTATATTCTTTTTGCCATAAGGGCACTAAACACAAGAGTCTTCCAGCATGGGAATTGAACTGAAACCTGCTTCTGTGCCCTGGGGGTCCCAGATCCAGCTGTGCAAAAAGAAGGAACAGGAGCCCACTAATAGCTCTGTTGTACATACACACAGGAACTGGTTTACAGATGCACTTTGAATTAAAAATTGGACCTGTCCCTCAGAGTGACAGACTAGGGCAATGAACAGTAGTGAATGGTTCTGAGGCTGCTTAATGGGTAAGGAGCAGGAACAGAAGTGAATAGCAGCTGTGTGGCTCTGACTTTGGAGCAGAGTCTCAAATTTAGACCCTAGCCCAATTGAGGCTTGCAGCTGAGTAACAGGGAAAGAAGCTCAAACCAAGGGATAGGTTCCATCCTACAAAGCTTTCCAGCCGATTAGAAGGGCCAGAAGGACCATCAGAAGCTAGTGGTTCAATACAATTACATGAGCCTGTCTTAAAGACCTACACTGTGTCAGGTTCTGGACCATACAAAAAAAAAGAGCTCATATTTATTGGGATGGTTGATGAGGGTTGTAATACAATAAGGACACAGAGAAGTAAAAACAATATACATACATAAATATATTATATATATATATATACACATATATATGTTTATCTCTAGTATCTGTATGGACAGAAGTGAAAGCTTTATCAGCAGTATGAGAGTTATTCCCTCTTTCTAGTCCCCAATCTTCTAATGTGACTTAGCTCTCAGGGTGGAAGATGTATGTGTGGAAGGAAGAAGAAAATGACACAAGGTGCCTAAAGCAACTCTCCTCAGAGGAGGTGACTTTAGCTCTGCTTGCCTTCCCTGATAGGGGCTGCTTTGAGTTTAGGCTGTGCCTCAATTCACTTGATCTTTTTGTTGTTGGGATATTTTAAAATATGGATCAATAATACCTCCTTTTTGGTGTAGTTATGAGCCCCCATATCTCGCTAGAGAATACTTTCTAGCTTTAATCATATCTGTCAATCTCCCTTTCCAGGTGTCTTGCCAGTCAATTTCCTCCCTCTTTTCTCTATTCAATTCCAAAGGGCATCTACACATACAAGCCGGGAAAACAATAAACAAACATGTTAGTTTGGACAAGTTGATTTCTGTAAAAGCAAGCAGAAAATTAAAAAAATAGAAAGAAAACACATTTTAAGGAGCAAAGATTTGGAAACAATTTATCTCTCCCTTGAATGTGTGAGAGGGTAAGGGAAAATTATAGAGGATATGAAAGTAGGCATTACCCAATCTTTGTATTGATATCATATCATAATCTTTTCCTTGGCACTGAGTTCAATACATTTAGAATGCTGTAGTCCCCCAGTAAGGAAATAGCTCCCTTCAATAGCTCTCAGACTCTTGTATGGTGGCTCAGATATTGCTGGACTTCCTGATATTCACTCCTTAGCACACTTCTACAATTCTTGCCTCTCGTGACACTTCTACTATCTCCTTCAGCATAAAGGGAAGGAGGAACACAGTCTTTTTAGGCATAGTCCCAGCCTCTATAGTCACTGGGGATTTCAGTCTTGTGCCTTTTTTTACTGAGACTACCTTCCATTTACACTGCATATATTGTGTTTGTACATAGTTATTTGTTACTTCCCCTACCAGAATGTGAGCTCCTTGAGAACAGGAACCATAATTTTGCTTTTCTTTGTATTCCCAGTGATCAGCATAGTACCTGGTACAAAGTCAACACCTAATAAATGCATGTTGGTTGACGAATTCTGAGTTCATTTTAGCTCCAATAATTTTTACATTATCACTCCTGGACCTATTTTTCATGTCAGTTGTTTTTATATTGAGATTTTTCACATTGTCTTGTATTTTTTCATTCTTTTGATTTTGTTTTATAATTTCTTGATTTCTCACAGAGTCATTAGCTTCCATTTGCTCCATTCTAATTTTTAAGGAGTTATTTTATTCAGTGAACTTTTGGACCTCCTTTTCCATTTGGCCAATTCTGCTTTTAAGACATTCTTCTTCTCATTGGCTTTTTGGACTTCTTTTACCATTTAGTCTAATCTATTTTTTAAGGAGTTTTTTTTCCAGTATTTTTTGGGTCTCTTTTAGCAAGCTGTTAGCTCATTTTTCATTATTTTCTTGCATCACTCTCATTTCTCTTCCCAATTTCTCCTCTACTTCTCTTACTTGATTTTCAAAGTCCCTTTTGAGCTCTTCCATGGCCTGAGACAAATTCATATTTTTCTTGGAGGCTTTCAGTGTGGGAGCTTTAACTTCATTGTCTTCTTCTGAGTGTATGTTGTGATCTTCCTTGTCACCAAAGTAAGATTCCATAGTCCGAGGTTTTTTTCTCCTTGTTTGCTCATTTCCCCAGGCTATTAGTTGAGTTTTAACTCTTTGTTAAAGTAGGGCTCTGCTTCCAGTGTGGAGGGTGTACTGTCTCAAGCTTCAGGGGTTTTGTGCAACTGTTTTCAGAGATACTTCTAGAGACCTGTAAGTTTTCAGTTTTTCCAACACGGTATAATCTAAAGAGAGTTGTTTACTCCTCTGCTGGCCCGTGCTCTGGTCTGTGAGTGACCACAAGCACTCTTTTCTGCTTTGGAACTGTGAAGAGAGTCCCACAGAGTGGAGACGCTGCTGCCACAAGCTCTGCTATGCCAGTGCTCCTCCTTGCCCCAGGACTGCAGATCCACGTATGGGGAAAGCAACAGAATACCGCCTCAGTGCCAGCAAAGAGACCTTTGTAATCTCTTTCTGATCAGTTGTTCGATCCCCTTACCATCTGTGAGCTGAGAGCTCTGAAAGTAGTTGCTGCCACTGCCACTGCTGCTGCCACCCCCTGTGGCTTGCTGGGGCCAGGGCTGGACTGTGCTCTTCTCTCACCCAGTTCCAACAGACCTTTCCTACTGACATTTTAAGTTGTCTTTGGCATTTGTGGGTTGAAAAGTCTGAAAACCCCCACAGCTGCTCATGATTCAGTCCCCTGAAACCTGCTCTGGGTTTGCTGGGGCCAGTGGTGCCTACGCTGGACTGTGCTCCTCTCTCAGCCTGGTGCAACAGGCCTTTCCTGTTGACCTTCCAGGTTGTCTTGGGCTGCAAATTTGTTTCACTCTGTCTTTTTGTGGGTTCTGCTGCTCTAGAGCTTGTTTAGGGTCATTTTTTTACAGATATTTGGAGTATTTGGAGGGAGAGCTCAAGCGAGTCCCTGCCTTTACTCTGCCATCTTGGTTCCTCTATTGTGCTCCAGGAGTTTTCTAAAGAAGAAACAGACACTATCAACAACCACCTGCAAAATGTTCCAAATCACTACCAATTAGAAAAATAAAAATAGACATTACTTCGAGGCATCACTTCACATCCATAAAGCTAAAAAAAGTAAAAATGTTGAAAGATGGGAAAATTCATCATTAGATTTCCATTTAAAGACCAGAATTTGGAATACTAATTCATTCTGTTTTTTTTAATAGAATTATATAAAAAAAGTTACTTAGGGACTATATCCCTGAAAGATTATCAAAAGCAAGAAAAGAGACACATACAAACATGTTTATAGCCTCATTACTTGTGAAAACAATAAGCTAAGAGCAAAAAAAAAACCCATACTTAATAATCAAGGAAAGGTTGAACAATATATGCTATGTGAATACAATGGAATGCTACTGCACTTTAAAGCATGACAAGTAAGAATAATTCAGAGAAATATGGGGAGGTTGTATGAATTTATACATGTTTATGTGTATGTCTTTTTTAAATAATCTCTTGGGGTTATAACCCCTTAGTAACTTTCTTTATATAGTACTAATTTTAAACACACACACACAAACATACATATATCTTTTTTTTTAATTTCCCTAATTGGTAGTGATTTTGAATATTTTGAAGATGATTGTTGATAGTGTGTATTTCTTCTTTAAAAAACTGCTGTTTTTTTTTTACTTTGGCCTCTTCTATTTTTTAATTTAAAACCATATTTTTAAATTTTTTGCTACTATTTCTTATGCTCACAATCAAATTGAAGAATCAAAATACATATCAATGTTTTTTGCAGGAAATAGGTGGTATAGCAGATAGAATGCTGGGCTTGGAGTCTGAAAAACCTTGGTTCAGATCTTCTCTCATATATTAGCTATGTGAACCCAGACAAGTCACTTATATTTTATCATCTTCCACTTTCTCATCTGTAAAAGGGGGTGAGTAATAGCATCTACATCATAGGATGGTTGTGAAGATGAAAGGAGACAATATATTTAAAGAGCTTTGCAATCCTTAAAGTGCAGTGATTTTATAATTTTTACTATTTTAAAATTAATTTTGCTGTTGTGATTTTTTAAATGTAAACCCCTTCAAGTAGAGATTGTTTCATTTATTGTATTTATGTGTGCTGGGCACATAGTAGGTGCTTAACAAATACTAGTTGATTGCTTGATTGATTTTTTTTTCATAAAATTTTGTCATCCTCTAAAATGGATGTTGATACATGAGTGATAATTGGGTTTTTTTTTAATTTTGTTTTTGCAAGGCAATTGGAGTTAAGTGACTTGCCTAAGGTCACACAGCTAATAAGTGTCGAGTGTCTAATATGAGCCCGGATTTGAACTCAGGTCCTTCTGACTCCAGGGCCAATGCTCTATCTACTGTACCACCTAGCTGCCCCCATGAGCTATAATTGTGATAGCACATCATGGTCTTTTTTTTAAAAATACTTCTCATGACTAATGCAAGAGAAAAAGACTAAGTATTCCATGAAATGATATATTTGTTGATCTTTAGATACATAATGAAATTACTCTAGCAGCCTTCTTTGTTTGCTTCTCCAAGGAGAATTTGTAATCCCTCCATTGTTTTCTTGTTTAATTTCTTATGAAGGTATCAATACTGAAATTATTCAATTCTCCCAATTATACGAGAAAAAATTTTTGGGGAGGGGGAAATGCCATGCTTATAATATAATAGTTAGTGATTCTAAATTATCTGAAAACTATGATTCTTAGTGCCCTTTGCCCCTCAAATAAAGAAAATAATAAAATCAGCCTCCTGTTGACTAAGCATAAATTGTTCTGTACTCTAGACAAGTAGATGAAGTAATTAAATGTAAGCCACTTAAAATTTTTTTGGTAAAATTTACTATTACATTTTGTTTTATGCAACAGATATTTCCCAATAAATATTCAGAAAGCCTTACAAATCTTTTTTTTTGGAAAATCAGCTTATTGATTATTTACAGAAAGGAGTGATAGTTGTATTAATTTTTACCACTAGTATTACTAATATTGACCCTTATATTTGACCAGAGTTTTGTTGCTTTTCCCCATTGATTTTTTATAGACATGGTTAGTCTACATTGTTCTTTTGGTTCTACTTTTTTTTTTCTTTACTCTGTATAAATTCATACCAGTCTTCCCATATTTTAAAAATTATTGTTTGTCATTCTTTATAGTGCAATAACATTTCATTGTTTTAACATACCACATACTAGCTAGCCCTTTCTTAATTGTTAGGTACTTTTTTTTTGTTTCTAGCTTGTTGTTATCACAAGTAATGTTACTGTGAACATGCACATACATGTGTCATTTCTTGCTTTGGAAAGTTTCTTGGGGATATTGCCCCCAGAAATGTGTAATTTAAAATGGAATTCTATTTTTTTAACAGGATGAAAAGCCCAATGTGACGGAATCACTTTTCACCTTGGGAAGAAAACCACATTGTTATCTTTTATTGAATCTTCAGAGATGATTCAAGGTTTAAGTTTTCAGAGCTTGCAAATCAGATACTGGAAGAAAACATGGAATTATTAAGTGCTGACTATGAGCCAGGCACTGGGCTAATCATCAGGGAAACAAAATTTATACAACTTATTGCTAGACAGACTTCTGAGAAGGAAAAAGGAGAACACTTCAAAAAAAGAGTTAGAAGGTGCTGGACATTATGAGCACTGAACAAGATCACACACACACACACACACACACACACACACAAATGAAACTGACTATGTCTTAACAGAAAATGACTGGTAACTGATGTAGGAGGCAGGTATCAATGGAATTAGATCATGTTTAGTTAGAGCAAAGGTCAAAAACGACATGCCTTAGAGGAAAGGCCAAAGACAGGAAAAAGACATTGTAAACAATTACAATAATTTCAGCCTTACTTATTCAACAAGCTTTTGATGTTGAAAACTAGGAAACAGAAAGAAGTAAAGGCATTGACCTTGATTATAACCATTTTCTTCTTTTTAACCTTAATAATTTTTATTTTTTTCCAATTATATGTAAAGATAGTTTTCAACATTCACTTTTGTAAGATTTTGAGTTCTAAGTTTTTCTCCCTCCCTTCTCTCCCACTCCCCAAGACAGCAAGCGATTCGATTTGTTCTACATGTAAATCATGTTAAACATATGATTATCACCATTTTCTACAGAAGTTAAATTGATACAAAGAAGTAGCTACGAGAGAGCTAGAAGATGATGGCAAATGCATAATCAGTAGATATTTCACAGAATCACAGCATTTGCAAGAAGAAAGGGATTTCAACAGCCGTTTAGCCCAACACATTTATGGAATGCTTCAATATATTCATTAAGTAGTTATCCAATCTCTGTTTGAAAACTTCCAGTGGGAGGATGGAGAAGGAGGGAAGGCAGGGCACTGCTTCTTAAGATGGTCCTTCCACTTTGGGATAGCTTTAATTGTTAGAACATTTTTTCCCTCCCAGATATCAAGCCTAAATTGTGTGTTTACAACTATTGCTCTTGGTTCTTCCCTTTAGAGCCAAACAGAGTAATGCTAATCTCCTTTCCAAACAATAGTCCTCAAATGCTCAAAAAATAAAGATTGCTATCATGTCCATTCTGGGTTTTCTCTTCACTAATTTAAACACACCTTGATGCCCCTATGGTATGCATGCAAAGTCACTTCATCATCCTGGTATCTCTTATTGGGACACTCTCCAGTTTATCAATGTATTTCTTGGACAATAGAACCTTGAGCTCAACATAATACTTCAATATCTGAGCTTGTTAAACTATGAGATAAGAGCTAAGGTAATGCCAGTTTAGAATATACTCTGGAGTATATGGAGAAAGAGTAGAAGGTCCTGATCAGCATTACATCCTAGAACAGGATAAAAAATAGAGGTGAAAAGAAGCTTACAGAAAGTTTGGAATGAGACCCAAGTGTTATAATAGATCATCTCTAGAGTACCTATAGATGAAATTGACTTGTGGCCCCAAATGGAAAATAGAACACTCATCATAATTTCTGTAACAAACTATTTTCCTCATCAGTGATAGTGGCCCCAACAATGCAATACTTCTATCACTTAACTGCTTTGCTCCTATGTATACATCACTAGATAATGGGGTAGGAAATCATACAACCATATAGACTAGGCTCCCTACAATTTTATGCTACCTAATCTCAGCTGGACCTTCAATGAGGTATGACAATCTTTTGTTTTATTCTCCTCTGATTTGCTCTCTAAGTGAATGCCCACAGTAGTTATTCCAAACCTATCTACCATCTATTCGTACCACTCGGTAGTAGGATTTCACTGGATACACTAATACTAAATGATTTTCTCTTCAAATATCTCAGGGTAAGAACTTTCTTACTACTGCTCTTTTTACAAGATATGGAACCACAAGCTAACACCTTGCATCAGCTAATCATAGCTGCATAACTATTAGAATATTGGTGTTGATCTGGGTGTTGAAACTCTCTCAGTCCTGAGAGATCCACCAAAAACCTTTGAAGACTCTTAAGTACAGGCATTCCCTTGGGCTTCCCAGAAGTGTCACTCCCTACTAAAAGAAATCTAACCACCAGAGATTTCAGATAGTTGGATTATTCACACAGTTGAGGCACACAATGAGACCATAGATGGGTCCTCCCTATAGCTAAGCCACAGTATGCTAGGTGACCAGGCCATGTTAGGGGTGCATCCCTAGATACATCATTGTTATATCCTGGCCCTGTTGGCCAGTTGAACCCTGGTCATGGTACTAATTCCCAGAACCCCACTATCCAGGTTGTTGTTAGAGCTCTACTCCCTACCATTTCATAATTACATTCTATTTACTTTGTATTTATTTTGTAATTACTTGATGATATATGCATTATACTCTACAGAGTGATTATAAACTCTAAAAGCAGAGGACTATTTATTTATTTTAGTCTTTATGTCCTGAGAATGTACTAGTACTTTGCAGAGGAAGTCTTAGCAGAGGACCTGATACAG
Source organism: Vombatus ursinus (assembly GCF_900497805.2). Taxonomy (NCBI): domain Eukaryota; kingdom Metazoa; phylum Chordata; class Mammalia; order Diprotodontia; family Vombatidae; genus Vombatus; species Vombatus ursinus. The sequence goes on along the minus strand of NW_020954590.1, from coordinate 44,133,174 downwards.
GTTAACACTCTTTTAGTTCCATCTTAATGCTGGGACAAAATGAGGCAGCCATAAATCATTGAATAATTAACAAAAGAAAAATTAATGAGCCTTAACATAGTAAAGGTATGCCACAGTGATAGTGGCATTTAACTCTTATAGATGCAGCACCTTTCATCTTTACATGGAAACAAGTATGTTCAGCAGGATAGGGAATGATGATATAAGTGGTGATCAGAAATTCACCACATTTGAGAGGTCCAGAAAACAAGTATATGGGAACTTCTATGCCAAAAGGGACCAGGAAGCCATGGTCAATACAGTCGGAGGCTCATTTCTAAAACATATAGAGAACTGAGTCAAATCTATAAGAATACAAGTTGTTCCCCAATTGATAAATGGTTAAAGGATATGAACAGGCAGTTTTCAGGGGAAGAAATTAAAGCTATCTATAATTATATTAAAATCCTCTAAATCACTAATGATTACAGAAATTCAAACTAAACCAACTCTGAAGTACCACATCATACATATTGGATTGGCTAATATGACAAAACAAGAAAATGATAAATGTTGGAGAAGATGTGGGAAAATTGGATCCAACCATTCTGGAGAATAATTTGGAATAATTTGGAACTATGCCCAAAGGGCTATAAAACTGTGCATACCCTTTGATCAAGCAATACCACTTCTAGGTCTGTATCCCAAAGAGATCATAAAAAAAGGGAAAATGACCTACATGTACAAAAATATTTATAGCAGCCATTTTTATGGCAGCCAAGAACTGGAAATTGAGGGGATGCCCCATCAATTGGGGAATGGCTGAACAAGTTGCGGTATATGAATATAATGGAAAACTATTGTTCCATAAGAAATGATGAGCAAGCAGACTTCAGAAAAACCTGGAAAGACTTGCATGAACTGATGCTGAGTGAAGTGAGCAGAACCAGGAGATCACTGTACATAGTAACAGCAACACTGTGTGATGACCAATTTTGTTATACTTAGTTCTTCTGAGCAATGTAATTATCTAAGACAATTCCAAAATACTCATGATGGAAAATGCTATCCACATCCAGAGAAAGAACTATGGAATCTGAACGCAGGTGAAAACATACTATTTTCCCTTTCTTTTGTTGTTTTTTTGTTCTCATGGTTTTTCCCTTTTGTTCTGATTCTTCTTTCACAACATGACTAATGTGGAAATATGTTTAATATGATCATACATGTATATCCTATATCAGATTGTACACCATCTTGGGGGGATTTAGAACTCAAAATCTTACAAAAGCAAATGTTGAAAATTAAAAATAAATAGTTTTTTAAAAATACAATCGAGGCTACCAGGAAGCTGAGTCAAAGGAGGTACAGTTTGACTCTTGCTCTACCTGGCTAGTTCACCTTATTGGAGGGTGGGAGTAGAGAAGAGACAAAAAACCCAAAAACCTGTAGGTATTTTTTCTATCAAAAGGTTAATAAAACTTTTTGAAATTAAATTGAGCTGATCGCTCACATCCCTTCTAGTTCTAAAATGTTATGATTCTATTAGAAAATGCAAAATAAGTTGCAAATTGCATCATTTTTTATATACCCTGGATGGCTTCATGTGATGGAACTACTTTTCAACTTGGGAGGAAAACTAACTGACATCTTTTATTGAATCTTCAGAGATGATTCAAAGTGGAGGTTCTCTGAGCTTGCTAATCACATACTAGAAGAAAACAATTTTGTTTATTTAAAATCATCTGTACAAAAATGGCAGTAAGAATCAGGGTGAAAAAGCACCTTCCTTTGTTTTTCTCCCTTATTCTATTAATGCTCCTCTTTGTTTTAAGGTTGCACACCTCCCTTTCTAGTTTATAAAAGAAAGTGAATTTGAATTACATTACAATTAAAATTATATTCTTCAAAACACTAAATTCTTAAGATTTTCCAAGTTCTGAATCTGTTTTCCTCATGAGTTCCACACCAAAGAATATAAAAATTTTGAATTTAATAATTTTTTTCTTAGCCAGTCCTGTGGTATCATAAGTATGGGTAGCCCCAAAGGAAGAACTTCCCCTTCCTTCCCGGGAAAAGAGCCTTAGAGAGCAACTTACAGTTTTAGGGAGTTGGCTAGGACACTGAAAGGTTAAACCATGTGCCCAGGGTCACAATCACTATGCCAGAGAGAGGTAGCCACGCAGGTCTCCCTCACTCTAAGACAGCTCTCTAACCCCTAGACCACACTGGGCTTTGTACATAGGACCAACACTGAAGGATTTTGAGTGGAGTAGGTATTTACCAATATCAACACTGGAAGATGGTTCTTCTAGCAGTTGTCCACAGGATGGATTGTGGGGCAAGAATTTTAAAGGTACAAAGCAACTAGGAACTTTTTGCAATAGCTAGACACGAGGTGATTATGGACTTATGTCAAATGATTTAGAAAGATACTGAAAAAGAAAAATTAATATGTGACTAGGGGGAGATAAAGAGGAAGGAGTTCATTATACATCTAAGGTTTTGAGCTTAGGTGGCTGAAGAAATGATGAACGTTAGACTTGGAATCTGTCAAATGCTGGGTTTAATCTTATCTGTGCTACTTAATGGTTGTGTGATCAGGGCAAGCCATACAATTTTTCTAACCTTTGGTTTTCTCTTCTACTAAATATAGGTGGTAATAATAACTGTAATTCCTACCTCAACAAAAAGCTGTAAAAATCAAATGAAATAATGCATGTAGCATATGCTATATCCACTGTACTGCATAGCTACTGATGATACAATAAGAATGTTTGGTGCACTTTATCTCTTTTTTGTTGCTTGACAAATATATCTCTTTCTTTTAGTGTGAGCTCTTTATCCCCACCCTGACTCTGTTACCTATGTAACTCCTTGTTCAGATGCAATTATCCAGTTTTGTGATATTTGTCAACTCAACATTCTTTCCCTACTTCATCCTTAAAGTATTTAGTGAAACTTCCACTTCCAGGAGCCAAGATGGCAGAGTAAAAAGTAGTCGCTCCCACCCTCCCCTATCAACCTCTGAAAACCCAGAAAATATCACCCCAGAAAAAACCCTGGAACATCTGAACCAGAAGAAAGATGGGGTGCAGCAGTGCAGTAGCCCACTAGCTAGAGGGATTAATGGAAAAGGCCCCTCTTACCCTCAGGGAAGGGGAGCAGTTCAGAACCAGGAGTTGCCCAGCCAGCTAGTGGAAAGACCCACTTTAGCACACCAGGAGGAGACTCTAGTGCCTCGGCATTCTACAGCAAATGGGTCTCCCAGTACCTCAGCAAAAATAAGGGAAGCAGTACTACAAAGGACCCCAGATGAATAAGCACCCTGCAGCATTCATCTGAAAGGAGCTGAAGAAAGCAACCTAGAGGTGCCCAAAAGCTCCAGCCTTGTTGATTCCAACCCAACACCAGGTAAGCTATCAGAACCCTACAGCCTCCAACTGCCAACCAGGAGGAGATCCCGAAGCCCAGGTGGTCAAGCAGGCAAACACCAACAGCTGGACCTCTGAGGGCCTCAGTGAGGGTTGGGGAACTGGTGGAAATCAGCTCAGAAAACCTCCAGGTGCCTTGGCATTCTACAGCAAAGGAGTCTCCCAGTGCCTCAACAGAACTAAGGGAGGCAGCACTGCAAGGGGCCCCAGGCAGATGAACACCCGGCAGCATCCATCTACAAGGAGTTGAACAAAGCTAAAGGAAAGGAAAAGCAGGCAACCTAGATTTGCCTGAAAGTCCCAGCCTTGCTGATTCCAGCCCAACTCCAGGTAAGCTGCCAGAACCCTACAGCCTCCAATTGCTAACATAAGAGGCCCCAGCACACAAAGTCAGTGACCAAGACCTAGGCTTCCAACACAAAAAGCTTGGGTCAAGGCCCCCTGCTCCCCAGCAGGAGAGCATAATCTCTTTAAAGGCCAGGGAATAAAGAAGCACCGTGAGTAAAAAGAAATTTACGATAGATTCATATTATAAGAAGAGTGAAGATCAAGACAGAAATTCTGAAGAGGACAACATTGTCATCAAACCCACATCTGCAACATCAAAACGGAATATGAACTGGTCTGAAGCCTAAAAGGCCTTCTTAGAAGAGCTCAAGAAGGACTTTAAAAGTTAAATGAGAGAGGTAGAGGAGTCCTTAAAAAGTACAATTGTCCAATTGGACAAGAAAGTACAAAATCTAAAAGAAGAAAACAATATGTTAAAAATTAGAATTGAACAAATGGAAACTATGACAAAGCAAGAATCAGTCAAACGGAAACAAAAAAATGAAAAAATAGATGAAAACGTAAAATACCTCATGGGTAAAACAACATTGATCCAGGAAAGACAATTTAAAAATTATAGGCCCACCTGAAAAATCATGATGAGAAAAAGAGCCTGGACAATATCCTTCAGGAAATCATAAAGGAAAACTGCCCTGAAGTCCTAGAACCTGAAGGTAAAATAACTATAGAAAGAATCCACTGCTCCCCGCCTAAAAGAGATCCCAAATTGAAAACATCAAGGAATATCATAGCTAAATTCCAAAATACCAGATTAAAGAGAAATTACTGCAAGCAGCCAGAAAGAAACAATTTAAATATCACAGAACCACAGTCAGGATTACACAGGACCATGTAGCCTCTACATTAAAAGACTGTAGGACGTGGAACATGACGCAAAGGAGCTTGGAATGCAACCAAGGATTAACTACCCAGTGAAAATGAGCATGATTTTTCAGGGAAGGAGATGGATATTCAATGAAATAGGGGACTTCCAAACCTTCCTGATAAAAAGACCAGAGCTCAACAAAAAAATTTGATCTTCAAGTACAAGATTCAAGAGAGACATAAAAAGGTAAATGGGACAGAAAGATAAAATATGTTGTTAATAAGGGCAAAATGTTTACATCCCTACAAGGGAAGATGACACTTGCAACTCTTGAGAACTGTATTGTTATTGTACCATATTAAAGGGGTATGCATAAAGGGGGTGGGTATAAGTTAACTTTGATGTAATGATAAAAAAAATTTTAATCAAGTGGGTTAAATGGATTCAAGTAAGTGGATTAGTCTGAGCTAAGAAAATATACTAAGAAAGGAGGAGGCAGAAAAGCGTAAATTACATTACAGGAAAAGACACAAAAACCTATTAGAGCAGAGGTAAAGAAGGGAGGGGGATGAGCATTGTTTGAACCTTACTCTCATCAGATTTGGCTCAAGAAGGGAATGACATAATCAATTAGGTATAGAAATCTAACTTGCACTATAGGCAGTAGGAGGGAAAAGGGGAAAGAAAAGGGAGGGGGAATAGAAGGGAGGGAAGAAGCAGTAAGGGTAAAGGGGAAGAAAAGGGAAAGGGATAATAGAAGGGAGGTGGGACTGAAGGAGGCTGTGGTCAACAGCAAAACACTAGTGGGGGGGAAGGAGAAGGAAGAAAGAAAAGCATAAATGGGTGGGGGGAAGGATGGAGAAAAAGACACAGATAGTAATCATAACTGTGAATGTGAATGGGATGAACTCTCCCATAAAATGGAAACATATAGCAGAGTGGATTAAAAACCATAATCCTACAATATGTTGTTTGCAGGAAACACATTTGAAAAAGAGTGACACATACAGGGTAAAGGTAAAAGGCTGGAGCAAAATATATCATGCTTCAGCTGAAGTAAAGAAAGAAGGGGTAGCAATCCTGATCGCAGACAAAGCAAAAGCAAAAATAGATCTTATCAAAAGAGATAAGGAAGGAAACTACATCCTGCTAAAAGGCACCATAGACAATGAAGTAATATCATTACTAAACATATATGTACCAAATGGTATAGCATCCAGATTCTTAGAGGAGAGGTTAAGGGAGTTACAGGAAGAAGTAGACAGCAAAACTATACTAGTGGGGGACCTCAACCTCCCCCTCTATGAACTAGATAAATCTAACCACAAAATAAACAAGAAAGAAGTTAAGGAGGTGAACAGAACATTAGAAAAGTTAGGTATGATAGACCTCTGGAGAAAACTGAATGGGGATAGAAAGGAATATACTTTTTTCTTGGCGGTACATGGCACATACGCAAAAATTGACCATGTACTAGGGCATAAAAACCTCACAATCCAATGCAGTAAGGCAGAAATATTAAATGCATCCTTTTTAGATCATGATGCAATAAAAATTATATGTAATAAAGGGCCATGAAAAGATAGACCAAAAAATAATTGGAAACTAAATAATCTAATCCTAAAAAATGATTGGGTCAAACAATAAATCATAGAAACAATAATTTCATTCAAGAGAATGACAATAATGAGACAACATACCAAAACTTATGGGATGCAGCAAAAGCAGTTCTTAGGGGAAGTTTTATATTTCTAAATGCTTACATATATAAAATAGAAAAAGAGGAGATCAATGAATTGGGCATACAACTAAAAAAAAAACTAGAAAGAGAACAAATTAAAAATCCTCAATTAAACACCAAATTAGAAATATTGAAAACCAAAGGAAAAATTAATAAAATTGAAATTAAGAAAACTATTGAGCTAATAAATAAAACTAAGAGCTGGTTTTATGAAAAAAACAATAAAATAGATAAACCTTTGGTAAATCTAATTTAAAAAAAAGAAAGAAGAAAACCAAATTACTAGCATCAAGAATGAAAAGGGTGAAACTACCACCAAGGAAGAGGAAATTAAAACAAGAATTAGGAATGATTTTGCCCAACTATATGCCAACAAATTTGACAACCTTAGTGAAATGGATACACATTTACAAAAATATAAATTGCCCAAATTAACAGAAGAGGAAGTAAAATACTTAAATAACCCCATCTTAGAAAAAGAAATTGAACAAGCCATTGATGAACTCCCTAGGAAAAAATCTCCAGGGCCAGATGGATTTACCCATGAATTCTATCAAACATTTGAAGAACAATTAATTCCAGTACTATATAGACTATTTGGTAAAATAGGTGAAGAAGGAATCTTACTGAATTCTTTTTATGATACAAATATGGTGCTGATACCTAAACCACGAAGAGTCAAAACAGAGAAGGAAAATTGTAGACCAATTTCTCTAATGAATATAAATGCAAAAATTTTAAACAAAATATTAGCAAATAAATTACAGCAACTTATCACAAGAATAATACACTATGACCAGGTAGGATTTATACCAGGAATGCAGCGCTGGTTCAATACAAGGAAAACTATCAGCATAATTCATCATATCAGCACCAAAACTAACAGAAACCACATGATCATCTCAATAGATGCAGAAAAAGCTTTTGACAAAATACAACACCCATTCCTATTAAAAGCACTAGAGAGCATAGGTATAAATGGAGTCTTCTTTAAATTAATAAATAGCATCTATCTAAAACCTTCAGCAAGCATAATATGTAATGGGGACAAGCTAGAAGCATTTCCAATAAGATCAGGGGTGAAACAAGGATGTCCATTATCACCACTGTTTTTCAATATTGTACTGGAAATGTTAGCTTTAGCAATAAGAGATGAAAAAGACATTGAAGGCATTAGAATAGGGAAAGAAGAAACTATCTGCAAAGCTATCACTCTTTGCAGATGACATGGTGTTATACTTAGAGAATCCCAGAGAATCAAGTAAAAAACTACTTGAAATAATAAACAACTTTAGCAAAGTTGCAGGCTATAAAATAAACCCACAAAAATCATTGGCATTTCTATATATTACCAGCAAAGCCCAACAGCAAGAGATAGAAAGAGAAATCCCATTTAAACTTACTGTAGACATTATAAAATATTTAGGAGTCTAGCTCCTGAAACAAACCCAGGAACTCTATGAACACAATTACAAAACACTTTTCACGCATATAAAATCAGATCTAAATAACTGGAAAAACATCAGTTGCTCATGGGTAGGCTGAGCTAATATAATAAAAATGACAATTCTACCTAAGCTAATTTACTTATTCAGTGCCATACCAATCAAACTACCAAAAAACTATTTTATAGAGTTAGAAAAAATAATAACAAAATTCATTTGGAAGAACAAAAGGTCCAGAATACCAAGAGAACTAATGAAAAGAAATGCAGGGGAAGGTGGCCTAGCCATTCCAGATCTTAAATTGTCTTATAAAGCAGCAATCATCAAAACTGCTTGGTACTGGCTAAGAAATAGAGTGGTAGATCAATGGAATTGGTTAAATATACAAGATACAGTAGTCAATGACTATAGTAATCTATTATTTGATAAACCCAAAGACCCCAGCTTCTGGGATAAGAACCTACTCTTTGAAAAAAAAACTGCTGGGAAAACTGGAAAAGAGTATGGCAGAAACTAGGCATAGACCAAAATCTCACACCATATACCAAAATAAAGTCAAAACGGGTTCACGATTTAGATATAAAGGCTGATACTATAAGCAAACTGAGAGAGCAAGGAATAGTTTACCTGTCAAATCTATGGAGAACAGAAGAATTCATGACCAAACAGGAGATAGAGAATGTTACGAAAAGCAAAATAGATCATTTTGATTACATTAAATTGAAAAGTTGCTGCACAAAGTCAATGCAACTAAGATTAGAAGGAAGGTAGAAAATTGGGAAAGAATTTTTACAACCAGTCTCTCTGATAAGGGCCTCATGTCTAAAATATATAGAGAATTAAGTCAAATTTATAAGAATACAAGCCATTCCCCAATTGATGAATGGTCAAAGGATATGAATAGGCTGTTCTCAGATGAAGAAATTAAAGCCATCTATAGTCATATGAAAAAATGCTCTAAGTCACTATTGATTAGAGAAATGCAAATCAAAACAACTCTGAGGTACCACATCACACCTATCAGAATGGCCAACATGACACATCAGGAATGATAAATGTAGGAGAAGATGTGGGAAAATTGGAACACTAATGCATTGTTGGTGGAGTTGTGAAATGATCCAACCATTTTGGAGAGCAATTTGGAACTATGCCCAAATGGCTATAAAAATGTGCATACCCTTTGACCCAGCAAAAGCACTTCTAGGGCTATATCTCAAAGAGATTACGCAAATGGGAAAAGGACCTACATGTATAAAAATATTGATAGCAGCTCTTTTTGTGGTGGCAAAGAATTGGAAATTGAGAGGATACCCATCAATTGGGGAATGGCTGAGCAAGTTGTGGTATATGAATGTGATGGAATACTATTGTGCTATAAGAAATGATGAACAGGCTGACTTCAAAAAAACCTGGGAAGACCTGCATGGTCTGATGCTGAGGGAAGTGAACAGAACCAAGAGAATGTTATACACAATAACAGCCACATTGCATGATGACTAATATTGATAAACTTAATCCTTCCTGGCAATACAAGGATCTAAGACATCTCCAGAGACCTTGTGATAGAAAATGCTATCCACACCCAAAGAAAGAACTATGGAAGCCTAATTGCTAATTTTTTTCTCTTCTGTTGAGTTTTGTTTCTTCTTTCTGATGGTTCCTCCTATTGGTTTTAATTTCTACTTACAACATCACTAATGTGAAAATATGTTTAATATAAATGTAAAAAAGAAAATAAAAATAAAAATTTCAAAAAAAAGTATTTAGTGAGCACCTACTGTATGAAAAACATTCTCCTTTCCATTCTCAATTCCAATGTCACTAAAGGCTATCCCGTCCCCCCCAGATGTGTGAGTTGAACCTTGAGTGGCAACCATACTTTATTTTCCACAATTATTTCCCCACTGGCAGGATGAGTGGCCCTAAAGCACTAAGCAAACATTTCCTAGAACTAATAAATTTGAAGTTGTTTATATACTGTCTGAATTCTGCTAGAAGAACAATAGTTGCATAGGTTCTCAGAAGACAGTTTTAATGAATTGTTTTATAAATGTAAAATGTAGTTTATTTGCTTACCAAATCTATGCCATATGGATGAAGCCAAGCATGTTTGTCCACTTTTGTGGAGAGTCAACTCTATTATGTCAAAGTCACATGGTTATGACTCAGGAATATCCCTTGCCACGGGAAGATGCTGGCTTTGTCAGAGGTGATAGCTGGAGAATTACTTTTTGATTGGGTATGTACACAATAATCTATATCCCCCTTGAGAGCCAATTTATGCCTCCCTGAAGAGAAAGAGAGCTGAAGCAGGAAAGTTGCTGACTCTTCTTAGAAGTATACAGAGCTCAGAACTTATTCAGCACCTTTACCCAATGGAGTGAATGTACACAATGGAGCACAAGAATACCTTTCTCCAAAGCTTTCTTTTTTAATAGGATCAAGGTAGTAGCTAACAGCCCCACCTGGTGGTAAAATAGTATACTAAAGGATAACTTTTATGTGTTTTCTCAGGTTTTCTGGCTGAGGGCTACAAGGCAAGAAAGCCTACAAGCCTACCCTATAGGGAAGGAGAAATGACTTTCCCTCAGTCATATAGCTAGTCAGCAGCAGATGTAAGACCTGGACCTGGGTTTCCTAAGTCTAACTCTAGATTCTAAGGTTTGATATCCTTGTCCATAAAATTACAATAATATTTGTACTACCTACCTCACATAGCCAAGTACATGGTAAACTGTAATGTACTATGTAAATGTAAGTCATTATTATATCCTATTTGCTGCTAGTCTTTGGTAAGATGGAAATGAGTCACTTTTTTTTTTCTTGGCTCTTGCAAGCAAGGACATGACACATCTCCAGTGTCACAGCTGGCTCAGCTTAGAGAAACTCCCAAATGGCACACACGGGCAGATGCCCAGTAATGAGCTCAGAGACTTGAGTAATGTTTTATGACAATTGCTTCACACTGTCATAAATGCAATAAAGAAACACTGGATTTTCTTTTCTGTCATGTCCTGGCCTTATGCAGCAAACAAGTGACACTGAACCATTCCTGGTCTTTGAAAATATGTTAAAAAGCAGCCAGTGAGACTTGGGAATAAAAGTGTTGAAGACAATGACAACAAGAGGCCTGCTTATTAGCAAACTAAATGAAAGCCACAGTAATGATCCTTTATAGTACTTGCATTGTTTGGCATCCATGAATTAATAACTTTGAATACTAACACTAAAATATAATTTCATACTGAAATATAATTTTTTTTCCACACACAGAAAAATATCCACGGCAGCATTTTTTGTGTGTCAGAAAAAACTGGATGCAAAGCAGATGTCTATCAATCGGGAAATAACTAAATGAACAGAGGTACCTGCTAATCGTGGAATATTATTGAACCATAAAAGAGGATAAATGTGAAGAATTTGGAAAGGCATGGAAAGATATAAAACTGATGCAGTTAAGTAAGCAGTACCAGGAAAAACAATAGAAATACAATGACTGCAAAAACATAAATAAAAATAAACAAATATCTGAAAACAAGAAAGAAGAGATGAGAAAATGCATTTCCCTTCTTTTTTTGCATAGATGGGAGACTGAGTATGGAACACTGTTAGGCATTGCCAATGATGAACTTTTTCTTCATTCTCCTCTTCTCTTCTTTCTTTTTTTCTTCTTTTTTTCTTCCTTCCTTCTTCCTTTCCCCTCCCTTCATTCATGTTTTCTTTCTTTCATTTTTTTTGTTATAAATGAAAATTGGATTGTAAAGGCAAGAATCTATTCAGAATGAAAGTGATATAAAAGGATCCTAATATAAAGTTTTCAGAAAGAAAGTAAAAAGGAAATCTAACAGTTTTTGCTAGTGACTTCCCAACATTCCCCCCAACCTTTTGAATAATGTATTTTTGGCTATGTCTTAACTTCATCAAACTTGGGCCTGGAAGGAATCTCAGAGACCATTACTTCCAATCTCCTACCTTCAGTCAGGTAAGGTCATACATATAACTATGAGTATACTAATCCATGTGTAATATATGAATGAAAAACAGCTTATATTTATGTAGCACTTTATGATTTGTAAAGTACTTTTCTTGTGACAATACCATCTTAAAACAACAACAACACCCTAGGCTTGGAGAAATAAAGTAGCTTACCTAGGTAAACCATAATTAAGTGAGAGATCTGGGAATCAAACCCTGCTCCTGTCATTCCATGTCTGCTATTGCTGCCACTCTACTACACTGTCTGGATGACTTCTGAGATGACTTGTCCAAGGTCACACTACTAATAAAGGCTGAAAAGAGAGCCCAGGTAGACAAATGTTCATTCCCTGATAGTCAATGAATAAGTGTTAAGAAACAAATGACATTAATTTATATTTATATAGTGGCTTCCAGTTACAAAACACTTTATATTGCATTTTATATCATTATATAGTTTGAATTTAGGGACAGTTAGGTGGCACAGTGGATGGATACAGTGCTGGGCCTGGAGTCAGGAAGTCTAATGTCCCTGAGTACAAATCTGGCCTCAGACACTTAATAGCTGTGTGACCCTGGGCAAGTCACTTAGTTCTGTTTGCCTCAGTTTCCTCATCTGTGAATGAGCTAAAGAAGGAAACGGCAAACCACTCCAGTATCTTTGCCAGGAGTACCCAAATGCTGACATGAAGAGTAAGACAGGACTGGAATAACTGAACGACAAAATAGTTTGAGTTGCTGCCACCCTCTGGATAGTTCCTTCAGAAATGTACCGTCCTTTCTCTTCTTTATTGTTCTTAATTGAATCAGAGGGAAGACTGGGTTAGGAATGGAAACACACCAAGAAAACCCTTGATTTAATTCCCTTGGCTCCAGGTAAGACTCTAAATCAGCCCAGATAAAATCCGTTTATGAAAAGTTTAAGCTACATTTCCTGAGATTTGGTGGAGAGACAAGATTACCATTTTCCTTCTCACTGAGCAGTAAATACTAACGATGTGTTTATTTAGGTGACAAGCTAAGTAGTGTGGCTTTCCTTACAGGTGTTTGTACACATAGCTTCCATTCCAGATTTTCCCTGCTAGTCACATGTGGCATTCATCACATAGGTACTTAGTGTGGCATTAGTACATAGGTACTAATAACCCAGTGAAATAGAGTCTATGAAGAGTAGCCTATAGATGTCCCTCATGGGGGAGGACATAGCTGGTACTCTCCACTGATTTTTGGAGGGACTCTAGTCAATCTATAAATCAGTCAAACTTTTCCTATTACATGTACATTAAAAGTACCTAAAGTAGGGCAACTAGGTGGCACAGTGGATACAACACTGGCCCTGGAGTCAGGAGGACCTGAGTTCAAATTCAACCTCAGACACATAACACTTACTAGCTGTGTGACCCTAGACAAGTCATTTAACCCCATTACCCAGCAAAAACAAAACAAAAATAAATGAAAAAAAGTGCCTAATGCATATCTCCAAAAAGTCCTACTCTGAAGCCTCATTTTGGTATGGAGGTAACCATTGATTCTTGAAGGTAATGCTAACCAAGTGAGTATAAGTTCTACTATCCTATGAAGGCTTTGAGTATGGTCCCTTACTCAGATTGAATGTTTTTTTCCTAGTACCAACCTAACTAATAAAGGAAAGATACATCATCAGTAGGCTGGCCATGTGGTAATGAAACATTTTTGGCTATAGCAACACATGAAACAGAAATTTTAAAAATGTCCCTCAGTCCTGTGAGTTCTGATTCCATTTCTGCAGTGATAGTGGTAGAATAGTGGGAAAGAGAGCAGAGGATGCTAAGAATCAGACAGTCTTCAGAACATCAAAATATTTTGATTTGACTGCTTGTACTTGAAACTAGGTGGCACAGTGAAATAGTGCGCTGGGCCTGGCATCAGGAAGACTCATCTTCCTGAGTTCAAGTCTGGCCTTAGATATTTTCCAGCTGTGTAACAGAGGGCAAGTCACTTAACTCTGTTTGCCTCAGCTTCCTCATCTATAAAACGAGCTGGGGAAGGAAAAGGAAACCACGCTAGTATCTTTGCCCAGAAAACCACAAATGAGGTCAAGAAGAGTCAGACGTGACTGAAAAAAAAATCGCACAACAGCGATTTAAAAAGCAAGAACCTTATCCAACCACCAATGAGTGGAAATATTTTTGGAAGAGATGGATCATTTCATTTTTGGCATTGGTATTCCAAACAAAAACCATAAGGAAATTGTAGATAAATAGAAGGCTGGCTTGCAGGTAATCTTTGGAAAGTCAAATTAAGGTGCTGACAGAGCTCATACAATCAAAAGCTATCAAAAAAATTAAATCATGGGATTTCTGGTCATCATATGGCACAGTGATAATGATAGTTATTTGCAAAGAAACAAACCAACATGAAAATAATTGCATCTTACTCATTAAAATTAGTTCATATAGACAAACATAGAAGAAATAAACTAAGAAAAACTTAGAACCTCCCAATCAAATCAATATATGCAAAGGTGGGAAAAGATGAAGATAGAAAAGTATGGTTGAGGAGAAAAAAGTCAAAGAATTATAGATTATAGAGAAATCTCACACAACTATATCATGAATAATTTCTTTAAAAATAATTAGTAGGTACCAGTCATGGCACCAAATAACACCACAAAGAATGAAATTAATTCCATTTTTGACAAGTAGGAGAATATTTATTGTGGATACGGGAATTATCCCTGAGTCAGCTATCTGTGCACATTCAGGCCATCAACTCATCAGAGCTAAGATCAGAATTTATAAAACACAAGAATAAAGAATGTAATGAGAAAAATGATATGGTATATAATTAAGACAATTTAGACTGAATTATTTAAACAAGCCATTAAAAATCAAAACTGGGAAATGAACAACAAAAGTAACATCACCAATTTAAATAATATCATCCAGAAGTCAATTAAAATAATTTCTTCAAGGAAACTAAAAGAGTTTAGAATATACCTGAGTAAGAAAATGTTTGAATTACTTGCAAAACAGAGAGACATGGCTGCCAAAGGCAATATCAGGTTAGAAGAGAAAGTCATTGGTAAAATCTTACAAAGAAGGATAATGGACAACTGTGAACAGTATCATCTCACAATGCAGAGAGAAGCAGTTAAGGGTAAAAACCAATCTTTAAAAAGCTCAGCAAAGTATATAATTAAGCAAGGTCATCCTGAAGTTTTTCAAGCATGAAAACAGAAAGAAGACTACAAAAAAAGAAGAAAAATAAAGAAGATTTGAAAAAAATTACAACAAACTGTTTTCTCCATCAAGAATGGTGGAATTAACATACTTGAATCCTAACACCATAGTTTCTGAGGTACTTAAAGAGGAAACTGTAATAAAGAGATCAAAGGTGATTATGTATATATAGAAATATATAGATATATATGTACACATATATATGTGTGTACATATATATACACATACATAGATGCATGTATACATATACATGTGTGTATTTGTGAAAACATCTATATTTACCCTTGATTATACCTCCTCCTGTTTTCTCCAACAAGTTACCCTCACTCACTCTCCCCTCTCCTACATCCCCACTATCTCTTGTCTTGATTCTTGCCCTATCTTCCCACTCATTGCATCCTGGGGGGGGGAAAAAACCACTGCCACCACCCCCAGAAACCACCAAAAAAAATCCACTTCATTTTAACCTACCATGCCTATTAGCCATCAATCTTACATCTCTCTCAGAAAAACTCTTTTGAGAAAGCTGTCTACCCTTGGTGCCATCACTTCCTCTCCTCTGTCTCCTAAACCCTCTATAATCTGGCTTTTCATCTTGTCATTGAACTGAAACTCTTGCTCTCTTAATGACCAAATTCAATGGCCTTTTCTCAGTGCTCATCATCCTTCTTGACCTCTCTGCACCCTTTGATGTTGTTTGTTATCTTCTCAAATGGAATACTTTCTCCTCTATTGGTTTTCATATCATTGCCTCTCCCTAGTACTCCTCCTGCTGAACTATCCTCAATCTCCTTTGCTGCATCATGTATGTAATGTCTACTATCCATGAATGTCCTCCAAAGCTCTGTATCGGGCCCTCTTCCTTTATCTCTCTTGTCTACTGGCTGATTAACTTCAAGATTTCAATAACAGTAAATTTTCATCTTTTCACTACAAACATTTTACCAGTGTCTTCATGTGGCAACAAGATCTGGAACACTACTGCTTCTGAAGGACTGAAGATAAGCAACACACAGAGGGCAATGGAAAGGGACATGGTAAGTCTAAGCAGGCAGAAACAGAACCAAGAAGGAATTCTGAAGAAGATCATGGTAAAAGATAGCAACAAGGAGTTGTGTGATAGAAATAAAAGATGGGTTGGTCATGTGACAGGAGCATAGCGTAGCACAGGGAAAGCCAGAGTGTTCTGCTGGTATCCTCACAATGATGTGACAATGCAAGTAAGGCCTCTTGCATGTTGGGTAGATTTCCCGTGGTGAGCTTTTAGAAAGTTATGAATAAGTGTCACCCAGGATGGCCAAACATAGATGGCCTAAGATCTGTATCATTAGAAGGAACTCCCTAATTTATGAGATCCCTGATTGACTGCAGATTCATTTCAGTATATACCAAGCACTGTGTTAAGCACTGGGGATACAAAGACAAAATAAAAGAGTCCCTGACCTCAGAGAGCTTACACTTTATTAGAAATTCATTCTGAAATGATTGGTTACTACCTGCTAAGAACTCAGCTAGAGAGATTTAGTGAAAATCATGGTGACAAAGGAGTATGATGAAATGTTTTCGCACCTGTTTTTCTTTTCTCCACCCAGCCATAACTATTTAGCTACATTTACTGACTCCTCACAAGGAGCCAAATGATGGGTCCCATTATTTTCAGATTCATTGCTTACCTTTCCGAGAGGAAGGGAGAGAGAGAGAAAGAGAGAGAGTGCATATGTATGTATGCGTGTATATATGTACATATATTTTGAAATATAATATACAAAATATATTATATATATTTAATATTTAACTAAATTAAAACACAAATAGAGCTTTTTACTTATCTGTTTACTCACTTCCAGGGACGCAGCACTCTTCAAGCCCTTGGGAACCTCTTTTTAACACTTAAAGCGACTTAATTTTCGTATGTCACAGAAAGATTAGCAATCTGACTGAGTTTTTATCCATCTTTATTCTTTTTCTTTTGGCTTATCAGTCTCCATTTATTTCTACCAATGAGAATTCTGAGCTGTGTTGTGCTGCCTCTGTATTTTGTTTAATTTGAGGCCAAGAAATACTCTCCACTCCTGATCATGTGTGCATCTCCTCTCTCTCTCTCTCTCTCTCTCTCTCTCTCTCTCTCTCTCTCTCTCTTTCTGTGTGTGTATGTGTGTGTGTGTGTGTGTGTATGTGTATGATGGCTGTGAGGTCACAGGAACCTTCCTCAACTATAGGAAGAAAAAGCTCATGTGAGGAACACTGTTCTAGGGGAAAGGGAGAAATTCAAACTACTCCATCATCATCTAGCCCCATCTAGGAAACTGGCTGGGGCTTCATTGAAATAGCTTTAGAGGCCAACTCTCAACTATTTAATCAAAATCTTCCAGACATTTGATTATTTGCTGAGTACATTGACAGTGGATGGGATGTCTATAACCAAGTCAAAAAAATTACTGGGGGCTATCTTTCTATCACAGCACCCTGCCACCTTCAGTTACTGTCGCTTCATCTCCCACTCTGGTATCATTCTCTCTTGACCAGTGAGAGCTAGTGTTAACAACAATCCTTCACCCTAGCCATTTCCTGTCATCATCCTCCACCCCCTTTCCACCTCTAGCTCTGTGAACAGTAATAGAATCAACATTCTCATTGTTTCTGCAAAGGTCATTTCAACTGACTGCTCAGTGGCTCCATTCACCATCCCTGTGACTTGTCAGTTCAAAATACCCTTTTCTAACCATCATTCCCCTATATGTGTGTTCCCCCTTGTTAGAATGAGTTCTATCACTGTTACACTGAGTCAGTTTCCTTCACTGTACTATACTGTTCTCTGGGTAATAATAAAAAACTAATAATTGCTAACATTTTTTAAAAATATAAGCTCCTTGAGGGCAGGAATTTTTTCCCTTTGGTATTTGTATCCCCAGTGTTAAGCTCAGTACCTAGTTTATTAGTAATCATTTTATGAACTTTTTTTTCATTCCTTTATTGATTCTATTCTTTCAAAGCTGGGTTCAGACATTAAGTGAAGATCACGATCCTGTAGGTTTTAGGTGAATTAAAATCTTACTTCCCAGCTTCTACAGAATCTTTATTGACATAAGAAAGGAGGGTTAGAGTTAGAAAGGGAAAGGTGGGAATCTGTGCTAGAATAAGCTAGGAAGTCTCACTGTACTCACAGTATGTCTGCCGCTGAGAAAACATTTAATAAATGGTGCAAAATAGGGAGAGATGGAAAAATTCTACTTGTTTAAACACACACAGAGCACAAAACAGCTCAGAATTCTCATTGGTAGAAATAAATGGAGACTGATGAGCCAAGAGAAAGGGGATAAAGATGGATAAAAGCTCAGTCAGTTGGCTTCTTCCTGACATCTGAAAAGTAAGTTGTCTTAAGTGCCAAAACAGGTTCTCAGGGATGTGAAAAGTGCTGCATCTTTGGGAGTAAGGAAGCAGAGGTGGGAAACTCTCCATTTGTTTTCTAATCTTCGACCTGATCCTTTCAATTTACTCAGGGTTCTGTTAAACCAAGGAAGGCTAATGGAGGTTATACTGAAATGACAGCCATGCTGCTGCTTCCAGGGCAAGAGAGAAGGTAAAATTAAAAACGATTGACCAGGGCACTTTCATAAGGCAAATCCCATTGCTATGCTTTAGAATTAATTAAAGAAGGAATGAAGGGACAAAGTTATTAGATATTAGAGTAGCCAAGACAGATCATTCCCAGGACTGGAAGTCTTTGAAGGGCAATATAAGGGAAAATCAAAGAAAATCACTGTACTGGGTGATGATGCCAGGGCATAGAAATGGAAAGAACTTTGTTTGGATTCAGACAGAAACTTCAACGTTTGGCCAGATGGCAAATGTATAGAACCAGCCGGGAAACACATGGGATTGAACTGAGGCAAAAGAAGGTGACAGAAATTAGAAAGTCACTGTAAAGAAGGAACATCCAAATGAGTGTTAAATCTGTGAGTGTATCTCAGTTTCCACAGCTGTGAATGCCGGCTCCCTCTGGGCTATAAAAAGTAGCTGTGGTCCAAGCAATTGGTGTGTTTCAAAGACTTAATTAGGATATCTTTATATAGTAAAGATCTTATATTCCTAGCTAAAGGAACTTCTGAGATCATCAAGTCCCAGCTCTCTCATCTTATAGATGAGGAAACTGAGTCACAGGGAAATGAAGCTGAGGTGCACAAACAGACTCACCTGAAGTATACATACAGTAAATGGCAAAGCTAGGATTGGAAGCCAGTTACCTTGATTTCCCTTTTCACTGTACCATGCTACTTCCCAGCTCAGTTCAATTCATCAAGCATTTTAAAGTCCCTACTACATGCCAAGAAGTTTTCTGGGTATTAGGGTTACAAAGACAAAATGAAAGCCTCTGTCATCAACAAAAAGTAGGGAAGTATTTTATGGGAAAAAACCCAAAATATACACATAAAAGTAAATGAAATACATATATATAAATAAAATAGATTTAAATGTGAATAATATTTTAAATAATAATATAAAATATATATATATGTAGAAAGTAATTCCAGGAGGAGGATACAGGTTTAAAATGAATGGCAGTTAATATTAGAAAGGACAATCCAGAGGGCATGACAAGAGGTGCAGGAAAACTGGATAGGAATATCAGAAAGATAGGACTAGCTTGGATAGCTGTAAGGAAACAGGAAATGGAGGTCTGTGGACCATCAATAAGAATAAACCTCTCACCAAACACCAAAGAAATTCAAAAGTTAGTTTTTAACCTTCAAAAATCAGTTATGTAACAGTTCCTACCATTCAATCATCTAACAACCAAAGGTCCATGTTGGCAAAACCCACAGAACACTTTCCATTGCAGACATTAATACTTTAATGACTTGGAGCCTGTACAATTAAAGAGAACAAATCTAATGGATTGTAACTTCTTTTCAAAAATTATTCAAGATTTGGAAAATGGCTCCTTCCTAATGACACTCATGCTGTGGAGAGTGATTCTAAGAAATCACCTAAATGTGACTGGAATTCCAATGTGAGAGATGAAGGACTGGGAAAGCCAGATAACTCAAAAGAAATGCACTTTATATATTGAAGAGATGCTCAAGGGGTCAAAAAGTGACAAGTGAAATAGACCAACATGAAGCCTCACTAATCCCTTAGGTATAGTTTATGAACTAGATACCTAATCTGACACAAGAGGCAGGTGAGCAGAGTAAATCAAACATTTGGCTAGTCACAGGGACACAAGCTGCATTTATGCCTCCAAATGAGTTTCCAAACACCCTCAACTAGAAAAGGCAATCATGATAAAGATGATAGCAAAGTAATACCATCCTTCCTTCCTTTCCCCTTTCCAACTAGGCAGCACTGACGGTGACAGACTAAGAAAGCCCCATCTTCCTTAGACACAACACTTTTCAGCAAAGGAATTAAAACTGTGTGTTAATTTCCCTCTCAAGAAAAACTCCAGAGGCTCCCCCTCCACCCCAATTAACCCCAGTACCATCTGGGCATCATTGGGTAGCATTCTTTCCTAGAGCTTCCTGGGCCAATCATGGGAAAACTAGATCTGCTGTGAAGCTTCCCATAATACAATAATAGCAACTAAAGTGACCAGCATGGTAAATCCTCTGAGAAACCTAGCTTATGTCTGACTTTTACTCACTTGCTTTCAATAGGTCAGATCTGAAATGTGTGGCCTGAGGTACAGTACAAGAGGGAAAAACCTAGGCAATGTGAGAAGGATAGGACAAAGACTGGAAGTGATAGTTATTCCTTTTACTTAATAACCATTAATGGAAACACTATCAACATAACATTACACTTTATATAGCTGGAGGAAGATCTTTTTATATTCTGAGATAATTAAATGGGGTTTTACCACTAAGAATAGAGCTGAATTGGTTTTAAATGCCTCATCTCATATAGGAGTATGAAGATGATTTAGCTTCCAAAAAAAAGGCCAACAGTGAGGATTTAACAGAATTGCAACAAGCTGTTCTATGATGAGATGTAATCCAGGTTCTCTAGGAGAAAGGAAAAAAAAAACCAGCAAGTAGCTTCTGCTACTCACCCTTGCTTAGGAGGCCTGTGCTGTTTGACAAGCTCAGCACATCCGAGAAATGCCGTTTCAGCTAAAGCGTGATGTGCATCAGATAAACACCGTTCCCTGCTCTAGTACAAATGTTAGGGGAAATGGGATGTATCTGAATTGCTCTGTCCCTTGTTCTGGAAACACAAGCCAAAGGGGAAAGGGTCCTGTCCCCAAGGAGCCCACACTCCATTGGACATAGAACATGTACATAGCTTTGACATAAAGAATTGACTCAAGGAATTGGGCATGTTTAGCTAAGAAAAGAGATGTATGTAATACATTATTACTACTTCGGAATATTTTAAAGATTACATGTAAAAGTGGAATTAGGCTTATTTTGCTTAATACTACTGGAGAAACAGTGGGGACCAATGGGCAATAGATGTTGGGAAAGAAATTTCTGTTCAATATGAGGAAAATCTTTCTAACAGTTGGATTTGTTCCAAAAAAAAAAAGAATAGGTTGATATATAAAGTAATGAGTTTACAATTCCTTGAAGTATTCAGAAGTAGGACAATCACTTTCTGGGACCCCTGGAGAGATAATTTTGTCTAACTAGTAGAGAGTTAAACAAGATGACCACTAAGATTCCTTCCAGATTATACATCCTTAGTCAGTTGCTACCTGTCCATTACATAATAAAAGTCAAATGAGAAATTTGTCTAACCCCTCCAGGCCCCAGTGCTTCCTTAGGTCATCACCCCTGCTCTGGCTATACTCTCATTCCTGTCCCATCTTGACCCTATAGCAAAGCAATGCAGTTCTATACTATTCTTTTCCCTAAAATCATCTGCCTTCATATTTTATAGCCCAATCTTGTCCTGTCGAACCCCACCCAGTCTTGGGTTACTCCCACCATCTGAGGCTTTTGCTTCTACTAAATATGCTTCTGAATGAAGATGAAGACAAAGAATAAAACCATGTTTATTGGATTGCCTTATCTTTCATCCCTCCTCAAATCTCCCATAGCTTCTCCACCTCCTCCACATTCAGTTAAAAACTTTGCTTCATATTTCACACTATTTTCTCCCTCAACCCTTTCCCACATTTGAAGAGATGACCCTTTTCCTTGCAAAGGCAAACCCCTCAACATACACAAATGATTCCATTCCATCCTTTCTTCTCCAGCAGATTGTCCCTCTTTCCATCACATAGTGCTGTCTCAGGTTGCTGGATAACTTCTAAGTCATACCTTAAATCAGTTTTCCTCATCCTGCCTTAAAATATGATGAAAATTGGTTTAATGTGTAACAACTCCCTTGAGGGAGGGTTTTTTTGGAGGGGTGTGCTTTAATAATAAGAATAGAGTAGAAATAAAATGAGTGTTAGAATGAATTGTTCTTTTAGACATTATTGATAGGCCTAA
This sequence comes from Vombatus ursinus, assembly GCF_900497805.2. Lineage (NCBI taxonomy): Eukaryota > Metazoa > Chordata > Mammalia > Diprotodontia > Vombatidae > Vombatus > Vombatus ursinus. Next base: position 44,110,787 of record NW_020954590.1, on the reverse strand, counting down.
TTGCAATGTCTTTCTTAGGTACCTTTCTTGCTCAAAATGTCTCATTTATATATGTGTGTATGTGTGAGTGTATAGATCTATGTGTGTGTGTGTATGTATATGTATATATATATATAAACATATACATATGTGTGTATCTATATACACATACATATACAGCCATAGATAAATCAATATGGTAGCTAGGTAGTACAATGGATAGAGTACTAGGTCTAGAATCAGGAAGTCCTGAGTTCAAATCTAGCCTCAGATACTTACTAGCTGGGTAACCCTGGGCAAGGTCACTTAACCCTGTTTGACTCAGTTTCCTCATCTGTAAAGTGAGCTAGAGAAGGAAATGACAAATCACTACAGGATCTTTGCCAAGAAACCCCCAAATGTGGTCACAGAGAATCAGACACGATTAAAATGACAGAAATATATATGTATATATATATATGTGTGTGTGTGTGTGTGTATGTATGTATACACATATACATATATAACATACACACATATAATATTTGTATATGTAATATATATAATATATGTGTATATAATATGTGTAATATGTGTAATATATATAATATGCAATAATTTGTGGTAGAAAAATGGAAATAAAGTGGTGGCCCATTCCCATTTTCAGAGCAACAAGTTGAAACAATGAAGTATCTACTATATATGAGGCAGTGCAGGGGATAGAGATAAACATCTCAACCTTTATGGAAATGTTAGAGCAGGAAATCAGAACCAGGCCTTTACCCTAGATTATACAATCTAGGGGTTGAATATGGGCTTCTCTTGACTCCAGGGCTTTTCTTTTTTTTTTGCTGCATTCTTCCACTGAGGTCAGTGAAATACTGGTATTCTGTCATTACCCTGGGACCAAAGTTAGGCAAATCCTGGACTGAAAATTTCAGTTATTATGTGTATTAATTTGTCCTTTCCATAAGAAAATGAGTTCTCAAACAAGCCTGTTAATCATTCATATAATTTATGTTTTGAAAATAACTTTCTACCACTAATGGTAACAGTTTAGGAAACTTTCCTGTGTAGAATTTCAGGAATATTTCTCAGACCAAACAGATTTGATTTTATATCAAATAAAATTATCTAAGGTGTCATATTTAATGAATCAAGTAGAGTAGGCAAGTACACACGGGTAGCATTTGATCAGTATCTAAAAAGAAATACTAAAAAGAAATACTTTCCCCTTGCCACTCACTTTCTTGAAACCTTCCACAATCGTCATGACTTTAGATTTATAATCCTATTAAATCTTATGACCTTATGATCTGCCCAAGATGAAAGAGTTACTCATGAGTACTTGAAAAGATTTGAAGATTGTAAAACAGAAGAGTTCCAAAATCATCCAGAAAAACTCTCGACCCATAGTGTACTCTATTTTGTCATCCTTCCATTCTAATGGTGACAAAGGGGTTGAAAGGCAATTTGCACCTCAAAAATGGCAATCGTAAAATTGGTGATTATTCTTTAGTATACTTCTTCTTCAAAAATTCTATCCTGGGGGACAGAGCAGATAAGATGGCAGAGTAAGAAGAGGAAGAAGAAAAGCCTGGCTTCCTTACCATACTCCTTCCAAAAAACCTGGAAAATGTACCAGACCAAATCCTCACAAGGAAATTTAAAAAAAAAATCAGCGAGTAATTTTTTTCCAGCCCTGATTGGCATAGGGATATAGGCAGAGAGGTCTAACAAGGAACACTGGAGATGGGGTCTGACCAGGAGCACACAACATAGTGCCCCCAATACCTCAGGAGATCCAACAACACTAGAAACCATAGAAATAAATGGAACTTTTCTTAATATGTTAAGTAGGATCTATCTAAAATCAAGAACCAGTATTATCTGTAATGGGATACACAACAGGCCTTAAGTTCAGAGATAAAATAAGCATGTTTATTATCACCCTTATTATTCAATATAGTACTAGAAATGCTAGCTATAGCAATAAAATAAAAATAAATTGAGAGATTAAGCATAAAGAACAAAATTATTTGTTTTTTTGAAGATGAAATGATAGTTTACTTAGAGAGTCAACAATAAAAAATTGAAACAATTGAACAACTTTAGCAAAGTTGCAGAATATAAAATAAACCCACAAAAATCATCAGTATTTCTATATATTACCAACAAAATTCAGCAGGAAGAGATAGAAAGAGAAATTTCACTTAAAATAACTATAAAAAGTTTAAACTGCTTGGCAGTCTACTTACAAATGGGAAATACATGAGCACAAATATAAAGCACTCTTTACACAAATAAAGACATAAATAATTGGAGAAATATTAATTGCTCATGGGTAGGCTGAGCCAATGTAATAAAAATGACAATACTACCTAAATTAATTTATTTAGTGCTCTACCAATCAAACTACTAAAGGATTACTTTATAGAACCAATAATAATAATAATAAGTCATGTGGAATAACGAAAAGTCAAAAATATCAAGAGAATTAATGAGAAAAAGTAGGAAAGAAAGGGGCCTAGCAGTACCAAATCTCAAACTATACTACAAAACCTTAATAATAATAATAAAAATTAGTACTGGGTAAGAAATAGAGAGGTTGATCAGTGGAATAGATTAGTTACATAATATACAGAAGCAAATGAGCACAGTAGTCTAGTGTTTGATAAAACTAATAATCCTTGACAAAACTGTTGAGAAAACTAGAAGCAGTACAGAAAAAGTATGATATAGACCACCATTTCACATAATATAATAAAATAAGTTCCCCATAAATACACGACTTAGATATAAATGGTAATATCATAAACAAATTAGATAAGCATGGAACAGAATGCCTGTCAGATCTATGGATAAAAGAAGAGTTCATTACCCCCCCCAAAAAAAAAATAGGTGGAAAGATTCAGAAGTAAAAGGGACAATTTTGATTACATAAAATTTAAAAGTTCGTGTACAAGCAAAAGCAACTCAGCTAAATTAAAGAGAAACAGGAAACTGGATGGGTGAACCTCTTCAGCAGTTTTCTCTGATATATCCCATTTCTAAAATATATAGGTAACTGATTCAAATTTATAAGAATTAGAGCCATTCTTCAACTGATAAATGGTTGAAAGATATCAATAGAATTTTCAGAGGAAGAAATCCAAGCTATCAATAGGCATATGAAAAAGTGTTCTAAATCACTAACAATTAGAGAAATGCAGATTTAAAAACTCTGAGATAACATCTCATTCCCATCAGATTGGCAAAGTTGACCCCCCCCAAAAAAAGAAAATGACAAATGCTGGAGGGGCTGTGGGAAAGTGGGTACATTCATGCTGTTAGTAGAACTGTGAATAAATCCAGCAATTCTCAAAAAAATTTTTGAACTCTGCCTGAAAACCTATTAAACTGTGACACAACAATCCTGCTCCTATGCCCATACCCCAAGGAGACTGAAGAAAGAGAGTGAAGGACCCACATAAACAAAAATACTTATAGCACCTCTTTCTATCTATAATGGCATTACATTCTAATTCTAAAGAATTAGAAATCCAGAGGGTGAATATGTTAATTGGATAATGGCTGAATAAGTTATGGTTTTTGAGTGTGATGGAATACCACTGTGCTGTAAGAAATTATGCAAGGGATAGTTTCAGAGAAACTACAGAGACTCATATAAACTGATGCACATTGAAGTGAGCAGAACCCAGGGTACAATTTATACAATAAACACTGTAGAGACAAACAACTTTGAAAGACTTAAGAACTTTGTAATCACCAACCATAATTCTAGAGAACTCATAATAAAGCATTCTGTCTACTTCCAGATAGAAAGGTGATATATACTTAGAGTGTAGATTGAAACTTTTTTTTAAATATGGCCAAGGTGGGGGACTTCCAGGAAACAAGATGGTAGAGTGAGAAGTAAGTCACTCTCACCCTCCCTTATTGACCTCTGAAAGCCCAGAAAATCTCACCCCAGGAAAAACCCTGGAACAACTGAGCTAGCATAAAGATGTGGTATAGCAGTCTTGTAGCCCAGGAAGCTTGGGAGATTAACGAGAAAGGACCCTCTCACTCTGGGGGAGGGGGAGCAGTATAGGACCCAGGAGGCACCCCAGTAAGCCAGTGGCAAGCGCTCCATCTCAGCAAACTGGGGGGATATCCTGAGCCCCAGGACTGTGGAACAGGGAAGCGCCAACACAAAGCCCACCCCACCACCCTCAGAGTGCCTCAGCATAGGCAGGGAAACTGATAAACACCAGCTCAGAAAACCACCATGTGGGCATTCTCCAGCAGCCAAATCTCCTGGTGCTTCAGCACAACTCCAGGCTGGCAGACATCCTCCAGCAATCAAACATTTGAGTGTTTTAAAAAAGCCAGGGTGAGCAAGAGTCCTCCAGGGGCCAGACTCCCCACCCCTACCTTGAGAGCTCCAGTGTTGTTGACCCCAGCTCAGCACCAGGTAAGGTTCATACCCCTACAGCCTCCAGCTGCCAACAATAGTGAGGTCAGTGCCCCCTGTGCTCCAGCAGAAGAGCTCAACTTTAAAAACTAGGAAACAGGCAAACACTATGAGCAGAAAGCAGAAACAGACAATGACCATAGATTCTTTCTTTGGGCACAAGGTAGATCAAAACACAAATTTAGAAGACAACAACATTGTCAATATACCCACATCTAAAACCTCAAAGGGGAATATGAACTGGTCTCAAGCCCAAAAACCCTTCTTGAAAGAGCTCAAGAAGGATTTTAAAAGTCAAATCAGAGTGGTAGAATAAAATTTGGGAAAGGAAATGAGAGGTATGTAAGAGAGAGTCAATAACTTGGAAAAGGAAGGACTAAAATAGACTGTAGAAAACAAGTCCTTAAAAATACAGTTGGCCAAATGTTAAAAAAAAAAAAAAAAGTACAGTGAAGAAATCAACTCCTTAAAGAGTAGAATTGGCCAAATGGAAAGTGAGGCACAAAAACTCAGTGAAGAAAAGAGCTCCTTAAGAAGTAAAATGGGCCAAATGGAAAAGGACGTACAAAATCTGATAGAGAGAAACAATTTGTTAAAGATTAGAATTGGGCAAGTGGAAGCTAATGACTCTATGAGAGATCAAGAATCAGTCAAACAGAAACAAAAGAATAATAAAATTGAAGAAAATGTAAAATATCTTATTGGTAAAACAACTGACCTGGAAAATAGATTCAAGAGAGACAATTTAAAAATTATTGATCTACCTGAAAACCATGATGAACAAAAAGAGCCTGGACAGCATCTTTCAGGAAATCATCAAGGAAAACTGCCCTGAGGTCCTAGAAACAGAAGGTAAAATAATCATCAAAAGAATCCCCTGATCACCTCCTGAAAGAGATCCCAAATTGAAAGCACCAAGGAATAGCTAAATTCTAAAATTACCAGGTCAAACAGAAAATACTACAAGCAACCAGAAAGAAATAATTTAAATATCATGGAACCACAGTCAGGATTATGTAGGATCTTGCAGCTTCTACATTCCAAGGAGGGTGTGAAATACAATATTCCATAAAGCAAAGGAGCTTAGATTATAACTAAGGATCAACTACCCAGCAAAATTGAGCATAATCTTTCAGGGGAGGAGATTGACATTCAATGAAATAGAGACTTCCAAACCTTCCTGATGAAAAGACCAGAGCTCAACAGAAAATTTGATCTTCAAATACAAGACTCAAGAGAGTCCTGTAAAGGTAAACAGGAAAGAAAAAAAAAACCCAACATGTTATTAATAAGTTCAAATTGTTTACATCCCTATAAGGGATGATGACACTTGTAATTCTTGAAAACTGTATTGTTGTTATGACATTTAAAAGGGTTATACATAGACTGAGGATGTGGTTATAAGTTGACTTTGATGTGATGATAAAAAATCTAATTAAGTGTTCAAAAGGGATTATACTGGGAGAAGAGGAAAGAAGGAAGCAGATAAGGGTAAATTAAATCACATGAAAAGGCACAAAAACCTATTACAGTAGAGGGAAAGAAGGGAAAGAGAAGAGCATTGTTAGAACCTTAATCCCATTAGATTTGGCTCAAAGCAGGAATAACACAATCAGTTAGGTGTAGAAATCTAACTTACCCAATAGGAAGTAGAAGAGGAAAGGGAAAAGAAAAGGGAGGAGGTGGATAGAAGAGAGGGAAGAAATAGTAAGGGTAGACGGGAAGAAAAGGGAGGGGACTGATAGAAGGGAGGGCAGACTGAGGGAGGCGGTGGTTGAAAGCAAAACTCTAATAAGGAGAGAAAGGGAGAAAGAAGAGAGAAAAGCATAAATAGGGTGGGGGAGTGGGAAATAGGATAGAGAGAAAGACACAGATAGTAATCATAACTGTGAATGAGAATGGGATGAACTCTCCCACAAAATGGAAGCCAATAGTAGTAGATTAAGAATCATAATCCTACAATATGTTGTTTAAAAACCTGGAAAGACTTATATAAACTGATGCTGAGTGAAATGAGCAGAACCAGGAGAACACAGTGCACAGTAAAAGTCATATTGTGCGATGAGTGATTTTGATAGACTTTGCTCTTCTCAGGAATGCAAAAATCTTAGACAACTACAAAAGACTCATGATAGAAAATGCGATCCACATCCAGAGAAAGAACTTTGGAATCTGAATGCTGATGAAAGCCTACTATTTGCTCTCCTTTTCTTTTGTTGTTTTGTTTTGTTTCTTCTTTCTCGTGGTTCTTCCCATTAGTTCTAATTCTTCTTTACATCATGACTAATGTGAAAATGTTTCATATTAATGTATAAGTAGATCCTATATCAGATTGCATGACATCTGGGGGAGGGGTAGGAAAGAGAGGGGAGGAAATTTAAAATCTAAAATCTTATGAAAGTGAATGTTGAAAACTAAAAATAAAGAAATCAACTAAAGTAAAATAATTTTTGATGCCATGGAAGTAGAATAAAACATATTTTATATTATTAAAAAATATGGCCAAGGTGGGAATTTGTTTTGTTTGATTATCCATATTTGTAATGGGTTTTGTTTTCCTTACTTTCCCAACAGGGATGGGAATGAGAGATCAAAGAGCTAAAAATAAAGCCAAAAACTGAACTATAAGAAAACTGTAAGTAAAAAACTGAAGGAAACAAAATTCTATCCTGGGACCAAGTCCTTAGTATGAATGCTTTTACCTGGATGACATCAGCCTGAATATTCTCTATAGTGTAAACAGCATATGTCTCACCAGAGCAGCCAGGTACAGATGTCATAGTCCTCTTTTTAGCTTCAGAGAGTCTATAGGAATCACAGTTCTATCACAGTCCAGGTTTATGAAACAGTTTGGTTGCCACAGTCAGATAAAAACTATCTATATTCAGAATAAGAAGTTAAAGATTTGGAGTCTGAATTGGATAATTCTTTTCCAATCTGTCTGTCAAGTTCTGTAGCAGTTCCGCATTTAGTTTGTCTCCTTTTCTCCAAGGTCAGTAATCATTTCCACTAAGCATCTATTCCGTGAGGAAATCATGCCCCACCCCCACCCCCCCATCTGTTTCTTTTGTTCCATTACTTCATATTCTTATCAGGACTCTACCTCTCTCAGCCTGGAATACAACTCATTTATCTTCTTATTCACCCATTAGAATGCGAATTCCTTGAGTGCAGAGACTATCATTTTGTATCCCCGGAACTTAGCGTAGTGCCTGGCACATGGTAGACATTTAATAAATGTTTCTTGATTGATTGATCTTCATCAGAATGAGTACAGACTTTTTCTTCCTCAGTCTCCTCCTTCCTGCTCAGATATTCCAATATTTCCTGAATTCTTTTCCTCAAATGTTTTTCAGGACTTATCTTCATGGTCCATCCATACCACAGCTCATGCCAGAGGTTTCTCCTCAGCAGTTCCTGAAAGTCTTTTATATTTCTGTTCAAGATGTCTAGGTCTGCCTGGATCTTCTTATTGTCATGCAGAGCAGCCACTGCCATGGACTAGTGCATGGGACTTTGTGTCCTTTGATTTAGAGCAGGTTACACTGAAAATGATCTGGTTACTGTGACAGAATTGTTTCTGTGCTTCCCAGTGTATTTCACACATGCTTTGTCCTTCAGGGTGCTTGTGAATGTCAACCTGAAGTATTTTTAGCTTAGAAGAATTTCTAGCATGCAGAGAAGTGAAAAGGTGAAGAGATTTCTCTCTTGCTCCACATACAGGACATGTAAACAGGGTGTCCACAGTCAATGGTGATTGGCTTAGATACTTCATTCTGGCAGATAAAGCTGATGTGGTGTCCCTCTTCCTCCTTTCCCTCCTCCTCTTCTTCTCCAAAAGCTAAGGTGCTTTGATATATTTTTCTAAGAGTTTGCTCCACAGGAAATAAGGCCAAGAAAGTACCTTTGTTTGGAACATGCATCCCCCAAAAAAGCCAAGTTTTAATGTGCTTTTCCTAGGTATGTGTTCCCCTTCATCATCCCTTCAACCCTGTGGGGGGGAAAAGGTGACAAAAAATGAAGACTTTTTTGCTCTCTCCCTACCAGAACCTACCCTTCCATAAACCAGGATTGTCTTAGTAGCTTACATTCTACTAAGGTAAGCCAACATAAAAAAGGGAATTGAAAAGCAGGATGGAGCAGAGTAGAGAGGTACTCATGTAGGGCCATGGTGGAAAAAGTCTGAAGAATCAGGAGTGGAGCCTGGAGAATAATAATTGACATCTGCCCTGTGCATTTTCAGAGGAAAGGACTGCAGGAGAGAAATGTCCTTCTGGTGTAAGAAAGCCAGGGGCAGAATGAGCTTCCAGAGTGAGAAGATTGCTGTGCCGTGGCACAAAAAGTCTGAGTCAGGAACAGAGTTTGGAGAAGAAAGATAGCTCCTCCAATTCCCCATTTTCATAGACCACCACTCCTGCACTGGTTTCCCTTACCTTTCTCAAGATCTTGATTCTTTGGTCAAATAGTTCAACTTTATACAACCATCTGCTCTTGCCCCCTTGTCTTATCACATCTTTTCTGTCTACAAACCCAACCCTTTATTATTCCCACCATCAACCTTCTCTCTGTCTAAACCATTTGTCCTAAAAGCTACTGAAGGCAATCATCCAGCTATGTTGACTGAGTTCACCAGAAATTTAAGTTATCTAATCTCAACAGGTACCTAACTCCTTTTAGCCTTTTAGCCTTCTCAGATTGCCTCTCTCTATTCTAAACCTTAGCAATTCTAAACCTTCTTTTCTCTCAAGTCACTTATACTACCTTTCCCCCTCCTCAACAGAAGACCCCATTTCATACTTCACTGAGAAAATAGAAGTCAAGAATCTTGAGCTTCCTTTTCTGCATAATTTCATACCTCAAAACTTGTCATCATCCTCATTATTTCTTCCTTTTCTCTAATCTCTGAGAAGGGCCTCTTCCTGCCAAATCTAACCTTCTTGTTTGTATGAGGTAAGATCTTCTTATGAGAACAAGGGGAAAGGGGTGGTAAATTATGGAAAGAAGATACAGTTTGGAAGAGTTGCTATAGGGAGTATGACAGCTAGTCAATCTTGGGAGATTGAGAAGTTGTAATGCAAAAATGGAGACCCAGTTGAGGAGGCAACCTGAGGTAGTAGAAAGATCTGACTGCCTCTGAAGAACCAGGGTGCAAATCTGTCCTCTGAGAATTACTTCTTAAGAAACTTTGGGCAATTCACTTAATTGCCCAGGGCCTCAGTTTTATCATCTGTCAAATGAGGAGCATTGGTAGAGGACCTAAAGTATTTCCTACCTCCAAATCCAGGGAACTATCACTCTATAAGAATAAATAATATGTATTGGTAATAGACCCAGTTAGTACAAGGGTGATAACTTTTAGTGGCATTCAGAAGCACATTTAGTAGGAACAGAAACCCCATGGTGGGGATGATCCAAGTTTAGTGTTTAGAAAGGAAAGAGCAGTGATTGGACAAGTGACCAAAAGACTGAAGGGCGAAGGGCAGTGTAAAAATGAATAAGATAATTAAAGGGTCAAGATTTTGCAGTGAGGCAAGTGAAGTCAGAGCAGTAATGCTGGACCAGAAAAGAAAGATTGTTGTTTGTCTTTTATTCTAGAAGAGGACCATGACATCAGGGAGGTGATGACATGACTTGCAAGTAAATTGGATTTAAGTGAGAGAGGGTTGTACAAAGTCACCTGTCTCATTGACCTCTGGAGCCATCTGGGCCCAGCAATCAGATATAGATCAGGATGACCGGAGATGACCTCAGATGCAGGTGGGGGACCTTGGCCTTTTTAAGCTAAGGTTTTTAACAGGTGTCAGTTTGACTGAGGCAATGCCCTTTCAGTGATTAAGGCTAGGTAAGAGAAGAGACAGAAAATGGCCTTTTTTACCTAGTCAGAAAAAAAATAATCAATAGGGGAGGACAAGGCCCTGAGGGATTCTGGACAAAATAGAAACAATTGCTATTTACATTCACTATGAGCCAATCAAGGCCCAAACAATGATCAAGTGGGGCTTGACCTGAGACCCATTGTAGACCAATCAATGAAAGCCAGAGTTATTTAAGTGGTTTAAGGCATGGTCCTTAAGAAAGAAATCTAGCCTGTAAACCCCAAGATATCTTGCTAGGTTTCAGTAATTAAAATTTACATTCCTTTGGGCAAAGCACCTGCAGGTAAAGATAAAGAAAAGAAAAGAAAAGAAAAAAGAAAAGAAAAGAGAGAAAGGAAGAAAGAGAAAGAAAGAGAGAGAGAAAGGAAGAAAGAGGGAACAAAAAAAGAAGGGAAAGAGGGAAAGGAGGGAGGGAAAAATGAGATAGGAAGAAATGGAAGGATAGGAACTTATGATCTGAAAGAAGAGTTTTGGGAGTTTCTGAAAGAAAGCATTCTGGACTACGAATGCTGATAAGTTATCAATGAAGTTGAAATCAAGGGCATGATCACCCCTGTATGTGGTTTAGGTAGAGTCATACTGCAAATCATCATGTTTTAGCAGAAAGACCTTTGTGTCACTGGCTCTAGAAGATGTAGAGTTCAAACCCCATCTTTGATACTTACCCTCTGCATGACCCGGGGCAAGTCCCTTAACAATCATAGGCCTCCATCACTCAGGAATCCTCCTTCCTTTTACTCCATCTGGATGTATCACCTGGATATATACAAACCTTTGTCATGACTCTAAGTTCCCTTCATTCTCATAAAGCTCAACACCTGGTTCAGTATTCCTTCGCAACCTTATTGGTGTCTTCCTATTTAGTGATTTGAATATGCATCTTTTTGCATCTCCTGAAACATCTGTCCTCCCATAAGCTCATGGAGCTAACACTGGAAGGGAACTTAGAAGCTATCTGGTACGATTCTCAGTGGCAGAAGTGTATAGAATGCCAAGCCTGGAGTCAGGAAGATTTATCTGAGTTCAAATCTGTCCTCAGACACTCACTAACCACGTGACTGTGGGCAAGTCACTTAACCCCATCTGCCTCAGTTTCCTCATCTGTAAAATGAGCTGGAGAAGGAAATGGCAAACCACTCCAATATCTTTGTCAAGAAAACCCCAACTGGGGTCACAGAGTCAGATACAATTGGAAAGTGACTGAACAATAGCAAAAACAATTCTTTAATTTTAGAGATGCGGAAACTGGGGCCCAGGGAGATTAAATTATTTGCCAAATGTTACATAGGTATTAAGTGTGAGTGGCAGAATCTGAACCCAGATCCTCTGATTCCAGAGCCTTGAACCTCAGCTCCTTCCTCTTTGAGGAAGAGAAGGGGATAAGCATTATGTACTGTCTACTACGTGCCGGATGTTTTGAAAAATATTACCACATTTGATCCTTACAATAGCCCTGTGAGATAGGTGTTGTTCTGTCTCTCTTTCTGGGGTCACACAGCTAGTAAGTATCTGAAGCTGGATTTGAACTCAGATCTTCCTGACTCCAGGCCCAGCACTCTATCCACCGTGTCACCTAGCTACATCTTTGGTGATAAACTGGATCAGCATTATAGAGTCTTCAATGCATTATTCGTCTTTTCTAGAATGAAGATCTCAGCTTTACATGTTTTAATGGATACAACCTTAAAAATAGATGAAACTTCCCTCTGCCTTAGGAAAACCAGTTGGGCCTTTAAGACAAAAACTAAACAAACAAAATTGAAGCTAATGTCAGAAGCAGTGAAAAGAGCAGATCTGAAGTTGCAAGGACTGGGTACTGAATGATGCAGTCTCTGCTCCAGGAAGCCCACCTACTGTTACCTACTGAGATATAATTAACCAGCTTATTCAAAGAGAGGACCTGAGGGTGAGGAACCACAGGTGTTTCTAGAACTACTCATCATTCTGAAACTACAGGCTAAAATACTAGGCAGAAATCAAAGAAAGAATAGGAAATCATCTTCAGTACAATGACTCACCATTGCAATAGAAGTCGCAATAGAAATCTAGGATGCCTCAGATTTATTTCCTTCATTGACTGTTTCTTTCTACTGCAGCATCTCTCAACTAAAGATAGTATCCAAGGAGTTGTCTTGGATATGTTTCCTAGCTCATATCTTGTCTGCCTGTAGCCAAGACCAAGCAGCTTAGGAATTCAGGCACATTAACACCAAGGCAGAATTGGCTGATCATCAGATGAATACCTTCAGACCTGACCAACTGCTGCCTGGCTGATCCTCCCGGAATGAAGCCATTTTCCCTCCCTTAAGGAGGAGCCAGCTTCAAAGGCCTCTGAAAAAACTAAATGGTCACTTGTCAGTGTATTACTGCTGAGTTTTAGAACTAAATGACTACTGAGGTCTCTGAGATTCTAGAATTCTGAGTCTAAGGATAACATGAAAGACAGGAGTATAACTTTCAGAAACAAAAACCACTAATAAAAATAGCCAGCATGGATATAGGTAGAAGAAACTTTTTTTTTTTGGTAGGGGGAAGGGAAGGCAGATTGAAGAGAAAAGTCTCCGGGACCAATGAAATAATTCACCATCATTTTTCAAAGTTTCTGAACCTGTACTTTCATTGATTCAGTGAACCCCTAGTAAAAAAAAACTCCCTCTAAATATGTAGGTCAGCTTAATTCTAGTGCCTTTCCTCTGTTCATTATCTTCTATTTATCCTATATATAGCTTGTTTTGTATATTTTTATTTTCATGCTGTGTCTCCCATTAGATTGCAAGCTCCTTGAAGGCAGAGGCTATCCTTTGCCTCTTTTTGTTTCCCTGGTGCGTAGCACAGTACCTAGCACATAGTAGGTGCTCAAAAAATATTTATTGATTATTGATTTATTAGAATTTCCTGGGACAATGAGAGGTTGGAAGGCAATCTAACTTGCCAAAGGGTCCATAGCCAGTACATGACAGAGACAAGATTTGATCCCAAATCTTCCTGACTCCAACAAGTCCAGCTGTCTGCCCACTACTCCATACTGCCTCTCAAGTCAACATCCTACAAACAAATTGCCATCCCCAGATCCCTAAACATAACATTTCATCCCAGCCATCATTATGCAGCACCTGAACTCTCCACCCTTACAGTTTCCTGGGCCTGGAGTCAGGAAAACCTGAGCTTATATCCAGCCTCAGATACTTACAAGCTATGTCACCCTGGGCAAGTCACTAAATCACTGCTGGCTTCAATTTCCTCAACTATAAAAAGAAGTAATAATTGCACTTACCTCACAAGGTTGTTTGGACGATCAAATGAGATAATGTGTGTGACAAGCACCATCAGCTGCCTCTAGAAACAAGCTAACGAGAACTCTTAAATCTCCTTCTTATGAGAAGCTTAATGGGAACTCTTAAAACTCCTTCTCTTCCCCTCACCTTCTGCATATTTCTGATATCTTACCTGCTGTCTTGAAAGCTTCCTCTCTGGCACATGTTTCTCTGTCTCTCCATGTCGTGGTGGTGGGGGGAGGCAATGAAAAGGGTGGGGAGGATCAGAGGCTTCAAGTAGGACATACTTGTCAAAAGCTCAGGCATATGTTTTGATATGCATATCAATGATGAATTTCTCAAGCAAAAATAAACATGTGTTAAGTACCCCTGTGTGAAGTCACTATGAGGGAAGATTCATTTCTTTGGGCCTCAGTTACCTATCTGCAAATAGGAGGCTAGACTTCATAACACTTGATGTCCCATTCTGCTCTATTAGATCCATTAGCTCTGTGTTGCCCCATAAGCTCTCATGCAGCTAAAAACAGCAGGTTCCTTGAACCAGTTAATATGTACGTAAGGGAAGTAAGGACATAATGGCAAGAAACAATTTACCTTTCTGTGTGCTGGAATTGCTCATTTTGGGGTTGAAAATAGGAGTAATCTTAATGTATGAATTTTTTGAAAGTAAAGACTGGCTTTTTTCTTCTTTGCAGCATCAATACTTAGCACAATGTACGTAGTAGGGAATTTAATAAACGCTTATTGAAGCTGTAGTTTATGATTATGATGGAATATTATTGTAAGAAATGACAAGCAGAATGATTCCAGAAAAACCTGGAAAGACTTACATGAACTGATGCAAAGTGAAGTGAACAAAACCAGGAGAATGGTGTACACAGTAACAACAATATTGTACAATGAAGAATTGTGAATGATTTAGTTATTCTTAGCAATACAAGGATCCAAGATAATCCCAAAGGACTCATGATGAAGTATGTTATCCACCTCCAGAGAAAAAACTGATACTGTCTAAATACAGACTGGAGGATGCTATTTTTCACTTGTACAAAATGACTAATTTGGAGATGTTTTACATGATTTCACACATATAAACTATATTGGATTGCTTACCATCTCAGGGAGAGGGGAGGGATGGAGGGAAGGAAGGAAAGAAGGAGAAAGAATTTGGAACTCAAAACTTTAAAAAAAAAGTTTAAAATTGTTTTAATATATAAGGGGAAATAAAATATTTTTAAGAAAACAAATGCTTATTTGACATGACTTGCATGGATATCACTGTGCATTTTCTGGCTTGCCTATCTCCCAGTTTGATTAGCCCCCAGAGGCGCTGCATCCCTTTGTCCTTCCCTATCCCCCCACCCCCAGTCTCTAGTTCCTGCTTCTCTTTAGTCCCAGATGGCCAGGTGCTCCACTGACAGATCACTAAAGTCCTACCAGGATGGAAAAACTTTGAGGCCATACTTTCTGAATAGGCACTAGACTAACTAAATTCACAGAGGTTCACCACCAAGTTGCCCCCAACCCCCACCCCTGTATCCCACAGCCTGACTGCTATAATTAGGAAGTAGATTTGTCTTTGGTGGTAGCTTCAGAGAACACTTTACAGAAGTTACAGGCAGGTGGAAGGGAGAGGACAGAGTGGCAAAAGCTTGCCTCATTTTGAAATTCTCCCAGCCATTCCACTCACCACCAGAACCAACTTATCTTTTATTTGGGGCTCATCGTTTGGGGAGTCAGGGCTGTAGTCTGGTATTTCTCTTGGTAATCACAATAAAAAAGAACTCAGAGAAAGAAGGCAACAGCTGCTGCCAATAGCCACGATGAGGGCACCATTTTCTTTGGGGGGGGGGGGGGGCCTGCATATAGCAAACAGCTAAAACCAATAAAAGTAGGAAGCAGAAAAACTTCTGGGCTGGTATTGTAGGCTGACCCATTATATTGTGGTTACATAACTGATTAGCACTGAATGAGAGGGAGAGAAACAGAAAGCAAGCCAGACAAGACATCTTTTTTTTTTTTTGGCAAAGCAGTATGGCTATTGGGTTTTGTTGTTCCAAGATGGTTTTTACTGGATGTTTCTGTATCTGTTTTGGTCCTTGGCTGTCTCTGTGTTCCCTGGGGTTATGAATGTCCTCTGGAAAGTTTTGTGTGATAGGATGAGAGCTCTACAATGTCTCAGGCACTGAGACCATGAAAAATTTTGTCAGTGATTAATATGTCCCACAAAATCATCAATGGCTGTGTTCTTGAGAGCTTTTTAAAGTCATTGTTAGACAAGTAAACACACCCTAAACCATTTTTTAGGTAAGAGACACAGGAGGGCTTCTAGCACCTCTGTCACTAGCAGGTTCCCTTTTGTCAGACAGGAAGACAGGAATGGAGTCATAATAAGGCATTAAATAATCTTACCTTATTCTAGTCTAGTCATCTCAAAGTTTGCTGATAATGGGAGCACCAACTTCTACAACATTCCCTAACAACCCTTCTTGCAGAGGCTGGCATGAAGGGGAGCCACCTACCCCTCTGACTTGATGGGGTCAATCAAGACAAGCACAACTTGTGCATTCCCCTAAATTCCCTCAAGCCTCAATGGGGCCCAGTTGAGGCAAACACACAGATTCCCCCTCCCAAGCCTTGATGGAGGCTGATCAAGGCACACACACAGCATTCTAGCTCATGCATTCACACCTAAGGGGTTCCCTAGTGGCTGACCAGTCCCCACTTCCTTTATAGAGCAAGAGATAAAGAAGGCATATTGCCAGCAATAGCCTCATAATTTTATGTTACTTCATCCCTATATCTACCTAGACTATGCAGGACTACAGCAGACTGTGTAGGAAACTAGAGATTGTTATGGCTATGGATCCTGGCAAGAAAACTGTAAGAAAGAATAACAAAAAATCCACTTTACACACACTAAAATTCACCTTACTTACAGTCATTTCCAATTTTCTCCAATATTCCAGTGTCAAAAGTTATGAGAGTATAACACTCTCATTGTATAATAAGATTATCTCAATATCTTGGACAAAAAAGTAGCAGGGATAAGTTATTAGGATAAGACCCTCCAAAAAGGATCCTTGCAGACTAATCAGCCTAAATTTTCAGTCATCATATGTTAGATTTATAGTACAAAGTGACCAACTCACTTTGAGATTGCTTGGGAGTTCGGAGGCAGTGCCTTGGCTCATGCTCTGCCCATTTATCTGCCTATTCAAATCCTACCCATCTTTCAAAGCTATGGACAAAACTCTTATCACCGTGCAATCTCCCCTGACTATTCCAATTCCACACTGATGTTGTTTTTGCTGACCTCCTACAATACAGTAAGGGGACTACACATTTTAGCACTTACCATTTTGTATTGTGTACTAACTGACTTTGGGGTGTTAATCCTGGCTACTAAATCCTAGAGGACTGGATCAGGTCTGATCCCTACATTTTAACTCCCATGGCACCTAACACAAGTAGTGCTAGGTACATAACAGGTGTCCAATAAACAACCATTAAATGGCACATTCATTCACTCAACAAACACTCACTAAGCACTTCTGTGTCCAACACTGTGCTATGTAGTGTGGTGAAGGGGAGACGGATACAAAGATTAAATTGGACACGATGCTGGTCTCAAAAGTCAAACCTTCAAACCTCAGTTCAGTACAGTGGACCTAGTGCCAGAGGACCTGGGTTTAAATCCTGGTTCTGCTGCTCACTAGCTGAGGGACCTTTGCCAAGTCACTTAAGCAACCTTCTCTGGGCCTTAGTTTCTTTGTGTTCAAAATAAGGGAATTGGACTTGATGATTGTTAAGGTCAATTAAACTCCATATTTATGCCCCTAAAATTCAGGAATTCTGATCAATTAATATCTACTTTTTCCCACCTAAAACTTTCCACCTCACTTCAATCAATGAGCCTTCAAGCTGTGAGCAGAATGATCTGTTTCATGATGCAACGAGCTCCCCCTCACTGAGGGTCTTCAAGAAAAGGCTAGAAGATCACTAGCTAAGAATGTGGCAAAGAAGATTCATGCTTTGGTTGAGGTTGGACTAAGAGATCTCTGAGAGCCCTCTAGACTACAAGAGGGCATTATGAATTGTTTATTTTCCCTTTGTTTTCTCTGCATAAATAATTCATCATCTGTCTCCCATATTTCTTGTACAAAGCATGAATATAACATATCTCATTGATCTCTTGCTTTAGCTTTGTTTTACTTTTGTCTATCAATGTCACGGGTTCCTTTTTAATCCTGGAGCCAAAGTTCCTATCTAACTACAAATATGATATCACTGGGACAGAGTTGAATTTGGCTGGTACTGTGGGAGTCCTTTAACAATACCACAGTGTTATAAATGGACCACCCAAGCCACAGAATTCTCTCACATATTTGAGCATCACTCTTGGCCTCTGCGGTAAATTGAGGATAATGGGGCTGGTAGCAGCATCTGAGAAATTGCCTGGGTATGGATCCTTGGAGGGATTGCCCTATAAATTGTGGCCTATTACCTATAACAGCTTTTTTTGGAATCTTCTATGAACAAAACAGATCTCTTCAACTACCAAATGATATTACAACTTGGATAGAGAGTGCATTCTTTTCAGAGGGCACATCTTGAACAGCTGCATTGTCAGAGACAGATAGGTATCTATATTCTGCTCATTCTTCCCTCTCAAAAAGGTGTTGTCATTTCACATTGCAAATCCCACACATTTGCATAAAGGCCAAGTTTCAATCAAGCAGGTCTACCCCATCTTTCAGATGCAAGGCCTCTTCAGTGAGAACTAGTTTAACAATGTACCAGAGCTGCCAATCCAAAGAAGTCGTATCAGGAATTGATCTTCAGGGAGTTCACTTTATACTTGCAGTTAAAATAAGGGGCAGTGCAGTGTAATGCAAATAATTAAAACAACTCACAATCCCACAACACTGTAGGATTTACAAAGCAAAGATCACCTAAGTACTTATTCTAATTTTATAGATAAGGTAAATTGAGACTTAAAGAGGTTGTGACATCATCATTATCATCATCAAAACTATCATTTATATAGTTCTTTAAGGTTTTCAAGGACAGCTAGGTGCTACAGTGAACAGTGTCAGGCCTGGAGTAAGGAAGACTAAGTTCAAATCCAGCCTCAGACCCTTACTAGCTGTGTGACCCTGGGTAAGTCACCTCACCCCATTTGTCTCAGTTTCCTCATCTGTAAAATGAGCTAGAGAAGGAAATGGCAAACCATCCCAGGTCTTTGCTAAGAAAACTCCCAATGCAGAGCAGGAGCTGATAATGTAGTTGTGTGGAAGTTGACATTGAAAGGTCTCTACCCCAATGAATTCATACACATTCCCTGTTCAAAAAAAGTAATAAGATAATTAGTATTAATAATATTAATGATGATGTTTATTATTACTCATGTGGGTATAGAGAAAACTAAAGCATCTCCATCTTGTCTGCAGTTCCTCTATCTTGCCGCCAACCTTTCTTGTATTGCAACCCCTACTCTGCAGCACCCCTTCCTTACTGCTGAAACAAGGACAATCCCACCTAATAGGGCAGGGGTTACAAGAGATAGTAACCTGAAGAGTATTTCCAATTACTAACCTCAGCAACAGGTTGCGTCCAATCAAGGGGTACCAACCATATCGCCTATTCTTACCCTGCAAGGCCCTAACAACAGGCTTTGCCCAATCCTCTCTAAATCCTACCTATACAAGCTTTGTCCTTTTGGTCCTTCAGAAAGACGCTGCTCATGGGGTGTGGTTCTCTCGCTGGCAAACTCAAAAAACCCTCCTTGGTTCCTAAATATTTTGTTATAGTTTGAGAGTTTTGGTTCTGCTTTTGGTTCTGGTTCTGGTTTGTTTTGGTACTGACCATTTTACCCAGTGTACTATATTTGTGCCTTATCATTATGTAAAGCCTTCTTGAAGACTAAGCCCAAGAAGCATTCCTTTGTTCTGGACGATTCTGTCACACTGGGAAGTGTGAAGCCCAGCGACAGATTGTATGTTCTCCCTAACAAGCTTAACCAAGTTCAGAGGCTCCTTACAAGAGAATTGACCACAAGGTAATGAATATTTTTGGCCATAGCAACTGATTAAACCATCTACTGATGAATTAAGGGATATCTCGGGGCTGGGACATAGTAAGTACTTGATAAACGCTTCTTGATTGGTTGATTGATTGTATTGAGCTTTAGTGGAGGAAATTCTCACACCAATCACACCAGTAGACTCATGGACCTTTGAAATGTTAAAGCATCATCATCATCATCATCATCATCATTATTATTATTATTGGAGGCAACATTTCTCAAACTGTGTTCTGAAGATACCCAGGGAAAATCCAATATAGATAGGATTTTGATGAGAAAATGTTGCTTCTAGTGATCCTTTTTTTTCCATACAAAATACTGAATATAAAACTGTTTTATCCAAGGTACTTATTATAGGCAACAATTTGCTATAGGAAAATAGACTACTATTCTTCTATTCCACTCCAAAATTTGCCCTACCCTGTTTTGTCCTAGGACTATTCCCAAATCTCTCAGATCCACTTTTATTAATCCCATCAATATATTTCAAGTTTAAAAGTGTTCTGTGACCAAATTACAAGGTAGTTTGATGCATTGACCTGGTCTATTCCAGAGATATTTCTGTCAAATGAACGAGTTCAGGCCATCAAGAATAGGATAACCTCACCTGTACAGTTCTGAATACAGTAACCAATTCATAGACTTTAGTTTTTTCTTCTCTCTGTCTCTGTTTCTCTCTGTGTCTCTATCTCTGTACCTTCTCTCTCTGTCTCTGTTTCTCTGTATCTCTCTGTTTCTCTTATCTCTGTCTGCCTCTCTCTTTGTCTCTCTTCTCTATTTCCTTTGAGAATCTATGCTGACCACTACTCTTTTTTGTTTTGGCAATATCTTAGAAGGCAACACAAGATGGTATATTGGAAAGAGTATTGACTCTGAAGTCAGAGGACCTGGGTTCCATTATCAGCTCTGTTGATTACTACCTTTTCTATAGAATGAATGGTTGGACAGCATCACCTGTAAGGTTCCTTCATACTCTTAACTTTATGATCCTATAATACACTAGAACATCTAGTAAAGGGAAGTTGATCAGGACACACCTGATCAACTGATTTCACTCTAGCTCAATTGGTAACATCACAGAAGTAGGTGTTAAGGTTTTAAAGAAAGTACAAACAGGAGATAACAAAGATGTCAGAGTTGGAAGAAGCAATAAAATCACATCCTCCTCACAACTGCTCCAACAAAGAACTCAGAAGATTGCCAGACCAAGCAGCGATCAAGAAATCTAAGGAGAAATGACAGGGGGTCATTTTTTTTCAGACCAAGATCACAAATTCAGCTGCCAGACAAGTGATCAGGGGAGGAACAGTAGAAAAGGACTATTGCACTGACCCCAGGGCAGGATCATTGATTCAACTAGTAGGCTGGCACAAACCAGAGATAGGCCATCAGCTGTGATACTCTGACCCCAAAGCAAGATTTCTTTAAAGATCGTGACAACAGTGAACATAACAAAAATGGTGGGAACCAACTAAAGCAACCTTTAGTGGGGAAATATCTATCTCTAAACACTTTTGTCAGAAAAAAAGAGAGAAAAATAGGACACAAAGGGTGTTTCATCTCTAACACGATAAAGGTATGACTTGCGGCCACATGAGTGACATATACTATGCACGTCACTTTCTATTAATGCATACTATCTATCTATTGATCGATCTATCGTCATCCATAATCAATCATCATTATTATTATCTATCATCTATCTATCTATCTGAGGCAGCCAGGCCCTTGGTGATCCAATCTGTGAGTGTGACTTGGGGGCAGACAGATAGAAGAGGTTACAAATATATTACTATTTTGCTGTGACTGTTTTAAAGTCAGTTATCTTTTAGGGGTGCCTTTTTGAGGAGATCCAGAAATACACCATAATCCTTTTAAGGGAATTGTATGGCTAATCTTCTGAACTGAGAATAAATGGGGAAGCCATGGCTACTAAAGGCAAGTTATATTCTGCCAAGTCCAGTCTAAGGCCAACCAAAATCGTTCCTTCCTAAATTCCTTACCATGTTCCCCAAATTAGGAGAGTCTGTGCAGTATTTTTCTCTCCTTTTCTTCATTTACTTGCATATTAGGAAACAAAGGCTAAATAAGCATTTATGTGATTGGATTTGTGAGACTTTGGACAAATTACAGGGCTAGAAGAAAAAGAGAGCAAATTATCTCCTACCTCTCCACCTATTGCTTCATTCCTAAATAATAGAATTTAGAATCACAGATTCTTCTGGCATGCTTGTTGTCTTCCATGCTAGAAGAGGTCCAAAATGATTTCACTATGTTGGGGTCAAGGTACAGTGTGTCCAAGTGTGGCTGATCAGACCAATATGAGCTCAAAATGCTTTACCACATGACAGGCACAAATGGTCCATATGAACATTTGAAGCAGAGATATCTCTAAATTTGCATGTCTTGCATTTCCTTTGAGCTATTGCAATTCTGCTTTGCTCATAGAGCATGGTGCCTTCTTTGATATGGGCATACCACTGGTCAGTGCTATGCCAGTGTCTCCCATGTCTCACAATCAATCCAAAGTTCTTCAGAGAGACCTTGAGAGTATTCTTATATCACTTCTGACTTCCATGTAAGCCCTTCCCTTGTGTAGGTTCTCCATGAAATAATCTTTTAGGCAAATGCATGTTTGGCATTTGAACAACATGGCCAGTCCATCAGAGTTGCACTCTCTGTGGTAGAGTTTGAATATCTGGCAGTTCAGCTTAAGAAAGGACCTCAGTGTGTGGTACTTTATCTTGCCAGATGATCTTTGGAATCTTCCTAAGACAATTCAAATGTAAGCAATTCAGGCGTTGGTTTACTGTCCAGGATACATCAACAATGAGGCCAGTACAACAGCTCTGTGAACCTTCAGTTTGGTAGGCAACATAATACCTCTTCTCTCCTACTCTTTCCTTTGGAGCTCCCAAGCACTGAACTAACTGTGGTAATGCATATGTCAACCTCATCATCTATGTGTACATCCCTGTAAAGTATACTGCCAAGGTAAATGAACTTATCCACAGAATTCAAAATTTCTCAATTTGCTGTAACTGATGGTTCCATGTATGGATGGCGTGGTGCTGTCTGGTGGAGAACCTCTGTTTTCTTGGTGTTAATTGTCAGACCAAAATTAGCACAAATGGCAGAGAATTGATCCATATTCTGTTGTTGCATCTCAGCCTCAGAGGCTGTATTGAGTACACAGTCATGTACAAACAGGAATGACTAAGAGACAAACCCTCCACTGATTGTCACAGGGCAACCTATTTCCTTTTCCTTTATAGAAATGGACAACAGAGGCATCCTTGTACTCCTGGGGGACAATCCCCTCTTGTCATATTACCTGGAAAATTTTGGTCAACTTTAGTATGAGTAGTGGACCCCCTGTCTTGTAAATCTCAGATTGAATAGAATCAGCAGCACCAAGTACTTTGCCACATGAGAAGGCATTCAAAACCTCTTCATCAGTTGCAAGTTTGGCTAGAGAGACTTCAACCTGAGGTAGGCAGTCAATGGCGTCAGCATTGGTTGATGACAATCTGTTGAGAACACCATAGAAATGTTCAGCCCAATCTCTGCAGGATCATGTCTTTATCACTAATCAGTGTAGCTCTATCAGCACTGAGTAGTTGAGATGCACCATATGTCCTTGGCCAATTAATAGCCTTCAGGGCATCATAAAAGCACTTTGGATTGTTACTATCAGTGTAAAACTGACTTTCATCTGCCTTCTTACTGAGCCAAGAATTCTGCATCTCTCTAAGCATCATTTGCACTCTACTTTTCTTTTTTTAGGCAATCAGGTTTAAGTGACTTGCTCAGGGTCACACAGCTAGTGGGTATCATGTGTCTGAGGCCAGATTTGAACTCAGGCCCTCCTGCACTTTACTTTTGATAGAGTTAAATGCTGCCTTCTTAGAGTCAGATAAATCATCCTGCTGATAAACCCTGTGGCATTCTCATTTTTTATTTAGTAGCTTAGCATTCCTTCATCATTTTTGCCAAACCAGTCATGATGTTTGCCAGTGTTTTGACCCAGATGAGCAAATGCAGTGCTGTACACCAAATCTTTGAAAACTCCTTTCCTGCTCCACTGTTGCAAACCGTGGGTTGGTTCTGCTTTCCTTCCAAGTTAGTAATAAACTGTTTATGCTCAGAGAAACTTCTAATCTGTTGACATTAAGTCTTCTGATAGTCATCTTGTCTTGGGGCCACCACCTTTGTTGAATGCAAATTTTTCACTTGGAGAGAAGATGATTGGTTCAGCACTCTGCATTACTTTGCTACTTTCACATTCTGTCTATCTCTTCTCCTTACAATGACATAGTCTATTAAAACTCAATGTTTGCTGTGAGGGTGCATCCATGAAGTTTTACTGTGTTTATGTAAATGAAACACAATGTTAGTGGTGAGGTCATAAGATGCATAAGTCTTCAGTAGTGACTACTGCTGTTGCTCCTTTCCTCCCAAGGATTACCTGCCATATCTGGTAGTCTGTGCCTACTCTGGCATCAAAGTCACCCAGAATTACAAGCTTATCTTCTTCTGGGAAATTGATGATGAGAAACTCCAGGTCTCAAAATTTTTTCTTTGATTTCATGAGAGTTTATCATGGTGGGAGCATATGCACTGTTGACAGTGGCATGGTATTTTCCTGCAAGTGGCAATTGCACTGTCATGAGCCTGGTGTTCACTCCTTTTGGCAGGCATACAGGTTTGTTGATTTATATTAATTTTGATTGTGAAACCTGCACCATCTTCATAGCATTCCCCATCACTGCAGCCACTCCAGAAAAACATATATCTAGTTCTGACTTTGCTAAGCTGGTCTTCATTTACCAGTCTTGTTTGACTCAGGGCTGCTATTTGGATATAATACCTGCTGAGTTCTTTCACAATAAGAGCTATTCATCTTTCAAGTCTACTGGATTTCTTGTTGTCCATAAGCAAGTGCACATCCCATATATCAATGGTGAATGGAATCATCTTCACAAGCTTTTGTACCTGTGTCTGTGTGTGTGTGTGTGTGTGCGTGTGTGTGTTTGTGTGTGTGTGCGTGTGTGTGTGTGTGTGTGTGTGTGTTTCAACCTCAGGGTAGGATCTCTAACTCTCAGGGTAAGTAGGCCAGGATTAGGTTAGGTGAAACAGACAATTTTTATGGGACCTTTTCTAGCCCCTTCCTCACACCAGGAGGTGAGCAGTGTAGTCCTTAAGAAGGCTGCTTTGACACCTAGGGGGCTGCTGAATTCCACTGCTCCTTCAGTCCAGTGAGAAACTGACCCTATGGCCTGGGCTACCAGCATGCAGGGTTTTTACTACAGCTCCCATTGTATCTACACTTGCTCCTTTGTCATTTGCCTGTCACAACAGGACTTTGAGGTAGGTAAAAATGGTAAAATGATATGGGTTTAATCTTTTGACTTGTGCATAAATTGGATTTAAGTGAGGCAGAGTTGTTTGAAGTTGGCTTCACTCTTTCTTCCAGAGTCATTGGAGTCCAGAATCAAGACAGAAGTCAAGACAACTGGTGATGGCTCAGGATGCAGTGGATGACCTTGGCATCTTTGATGTCTAACCAAGTTCTAAGTGCTCCACAGCACCTGCTTCTAGCACCTCCATGGCCCATTGGAACAAATTATTCACACCAACCCATTCCACCAGGGGACATCTTCACATGCTTGGGGTAAACACCCGTCCACCTCACCAATGGGTTTGAGGCCCATCAATTATTCTAAAGCTGATTTAGTCCATCTGCCAAAATAGTTTACCAAGGTGCGGCTGCTAAACATATTACATCTTCTTGGAACTACGGGTGAGAGTTGGGTGGCATGTGGACACCAAAGGTGGAAAGATTCTTCTAATGCTATTCAGTAAGGTCACAGGTAACTCTAATGTCTGCCATTTGAGGGTTCATCTCAAGGGTCACCTCTTAGCCATACTTTCCTGATCTCCCAGATTACTAATGTCCATTTCCTTGTGAATTTTAATCGTATTTTTTTCTGTTTACATACTGCATCCCTTTTGCCAAATGGAAGCAAGAATTTTTTTGTTTCTGATTTTGTAGGCCCTGTGCCTTGTATTGTGACTTATACAAAATAAGTGCTTAATAAATGTTTGTTTTGTTGAGTTGAAAATATATTAATCATTGGTCTATATAGGCTATAAAAACTCTCCTGCATTTTGATGAATTACTTTAATATTTTCATTCTATTGTCTGTACACCCTTTGCATAACTGTCTATATCTGTGTTATTATATTCCTAAATGGAACCGTGTAATTCTCTGTATAAACCCTAACACAATTAGATACTTAATAAATGAGTGCTCAGTGGTGAGTCAAAATGACCAGGGTTCCTTTATTTAATATAAACCATTGAACAATCATTCTTCCCTCTCTGCCAAACTCTATCTTTGCTAATTTATCATAGAGTTGAACTGCCTCTGCCTACCTAATCAATCAACAATTATTAATTGCCTACTGTGTAGCAGACATAGTGCTAGGCACTGGGGACACGAAGACAAAAGTGAGGCAGTCCTTAAGCTCAAGGATCTTATAATCTACTGGAAACAATACATGTTCACAAAGAAATAAAAACAGGATCAATACGAAATAAAAACATAGTGGTTTGAGAGTTTAGGGACAATTAACTACTAGGAGAATCATGAAATCATCACCTCTTGAAGGAGCCAACACTTGACTTGAACTTTGGAGGGAGCCAGAGGTTCCAAGAGATGACTCGAAGAAGGAAGAACATTTGAAGCTTGGGGACAAGGGGTGGAGAATGAAGGTGGATTGAAGTCCAGAGCGCACGAGGAGGAGTCATGTGTGATCAGCCTGGACTCCAGGATGCTGGAACACTGAACAATATCTAACCAAAAACTCAACAGCTGGGTAGGACTTCCAGATGGTGGTAGATAGTGCATGTTGTTGCTATGTGACAGCGGTGATAATGGAACCAAGGATGCCATACAGTGGGAGTTTAGCAAAAGTATTACGAAACAGAAAATAAGTGGTGTGGTTGCTTTGGATATATATTCCTTGGGGAATGATCAGGTGGTCTTACTGTTCTCAAGTCCCCATGTTGTCATGGTCCCCTGACCACCAAGAACAGACAGAAGCAATGGGAAAACAGTAGAGGTGGCCTCTCTACTAACTCCCAGAAAAGGTTGCTTGAGCCCAGAGAGTCATGAGTGTTAATTGTTACTAAGATTTATCTGTTCCAGATTCAACCATTATGTAGAGCAATTTGGAACTATGCCCAAAGGCCTATAAAACTATGAATACCCTTTGACCTAGCAATATCACTACTGGATCTGTATTCTAAAAGAGATTAAAAACAAAAAAAAGGAAAAGGACTTATATGTATAAAAATATTTATTGCAGCTCTTTTCTGGTGGCAAAGAATTGTAAATTGAGGGAATGGTTATCAATTGGGGAATGACTGAACAAGTTGTTGTATATGATTGTGATGGGATACTATTGTGCTATAAGAAATGAAAAGCTAGATGCTCTCAGAAAAACCTGGAAAGACTTACATAAACTGATGCAAAGTGAAATGAGTAGAACCAGGAGAAAACTGTATACAGTAACAGCAGTATTGTAAGGTGATCAACTGATTGTGAATGATTTAGCTATTCTCAGTAATACAATGATCCAAGACAACTCTGAAGGATTTATGATGAAAAATGTTGTCCATCCCCAGAGAAAGAACTGATGGAGTCTGAATACAGATTGAAGCATACTTTTTTTTTCACTTTCTTTTATAGGCTTTTAATTTTGGTATATGTTTTCTTTAACATGACTAATATGGAAATATGTTTTGCATGACTACACATGTATAACCTACATCAAATTGCTTGCCTTCTCAATGGGGAGTGGAATGAGGAAGGAGAATTCGGAACTCAGTTTTAAAAACGAATATTTAAAATTGTTTTTGACATGTAATTGGGGAAAAATAAGATACTAAGTAAATAAGCAGGGGATGGGAGAAGGAGGTATATCTGTTCCAATAGTCTGCTAAGTAACTGGAACCAAAACAAACTTCAACTTTGGAAAGTAAATTATAAAGGAAGAGTAGCACTTTAAAAAAAAAAAAAGAAAATATAATAGCCAACAGTTTGGATCTGGGCTAGGTGAATAGAGGAGAGTCAGAAAAGTAAGAGCATATCACTTCAATTATAGATTTAAAATACTGGTTGTAGTCTTTCTGTTTGATCACTTTCCTCCTCTCCATAAAGACCAGCATGGGAGGCAAAGAGAGGGGGAATAGTATAAGAGGATTTGATGGAAAGAAATGAAAACAGAAATTAAAAACAAAGAATTAGAACCCAGTTATAATCACAAGGACATAATTAGGGAAGAGTGACCAGGGATTTGTTCTAGGTTGAGAAATTTAGATGATCCCAAAGATCCTGTTCGAAGACACTTCCACCTCTAATGATCACAAAATAGGTCAATTACTCTTGTCAGGATCCCCATGCCAAGACCACCTCTCTCTTTTTAGTCCTTTATTTTTACTCTTAGGAGACACCCTGGTTTCCAGAGCTAAGGTCCAGCAAGCAAGCTGTGCCCTAAGCTTGGCGTAACAACAATCCTTTGTGTTCACCCTCTGGATGAACTCAGCTGCAGCGAAATTCCAGAGTGGTTTCACACCAGCACCAAGTGGTCTCTGAGTTTGGACAAGTACTTGCAGTACCCATCTTCTAGTCATGAAGCCCTGCTATGAATCAAACTTGTCTTTTTGTTGCTGTTGTCAGGGCTTCAGCTCACTGCATACCCAATACTATATGTATTGAGATGTGCATACACTAAAGTGGGTCCCCTCAGTGTCAGAGGAGGTCCCGACACATATCTAGCTTTCCTTCTCCAACAGAATAAAGAAAGTTGTTTTTTTTTTGTTTGGTTTGTTTTGTTTTGTTTTTGCTGCTTATGACCACTGTTGGCTCTTTGGTTTTATTTTATTTTATTTTTCAGAGTTAACTGTGGTTGTGATAACCTGTGTGAGCTCTTTGGTATTTTCAGAGTTAACAAAAGTTGTATAATCTCTGACTCTTTGGTCATTTGTTTTCAAGGTTGACCCTTTCCTGCTTAGCCTTTCCCCTGAAGTGTAGTCTCATCTAGAGTCATAATTCTCCTTCTTAGAAACCATAATCCAAATTCTAACCCCACCCTAAATATCCCTAACAGTGACCTGTCCTTCAGAAGCTTGGATAACTCATGGGGACCCAGATCATGGTTCCTCATGACAATTAGCAAGAATCCAAATAACCTATCCCACCATCCTTGCAGATGGTTCCCAGATCTATAAATCCAGCCTTCATTTATCTCCTGAACTACAGCCATGCATCACCAACTAAATGCCTCTTGGACATCTCCAAATGGATAGCCTATCAGTATCTCAAATGCAAGATGTCCAAAACAGAATTCATCATTTTCCTCTTAACCCTGCCACTTCTGAATTTCCATATTATGATAGAAGCTACCATGATCCTCCTACTCACTCAGGTTCAAACCTTGGGAGCATCCTAGATTCTTCCTTCTCATTCACCCCACATATCCAAGCCACTGTGAAATTTTATAATTGCTACTGTCACATCTCTAATATATATTACCTTCTCTTCACTATGTCACATCCATGAATGAAGCCCTCATTATTGCTCATCTGAACTGTCATAGTAGTCTTCTAACTGGTCTCTGTCTCATTTATCACCATATCAATTTGTTTCCCACTCAGCTGACAAGGTTATTTTACTAAAGCCTAGGTCCCTATAACCATAATCACCTTTCCCCTGGGATTTAGCTTTGTTTCCATGCCTTTCCTCTTCCCACATATTTGTCTGAGAGATAAAAAAGGTTAGGAATTAAAAAATTAAGAGACCAATGCCCCCAATTCCTTGACAGTTAACTGGAAGAGTAAACCACAAGAGTAATATACTAGATGTAGTTTAGTTACCAGAACGTAAACAGAGGAGTCTAAGATATGTTTGACACCTAAACTAGATAAGATTCTGTGACAGAGAAACAAGCCTCAATAACCAGAATATACAGTTCAAAAATTATAATTAAATCTGAAGGCACCAAATAGCTCATACTGACTTTACTCTGTGTTCCAAAGATCTTGGTGCCTGGGGCAAGGACTGCCCTGGACAGGAAAAGATCTTCTAGCCAAAGTTCTTGAGAAAGATATAGACTTCCATTTGAGGACAGGAAAAAAAAAACTGTTAAGGTTTTTCTGGCCTAGGAAGGTTTTGGTTATTTGCTTTTCCTTAATGCAGTCACTGGGTAAATGTGATTATTTGCTTTTTTTCTAGCAGATTTTTGTCAAAGAAAGCCCCGGGACTTTAAAATAAAAGAACATGGAAAAGCCCATTGGTCCTTTTATGAGTAATGATAGCATCCTAGGCAAAAATTCTAAATGAAGCCAGAAGCTGGTAGAGAGAAGCCCTATAAAAATACACCCAGTGGGGGACAGCCTGGCAGCAAGCAGCTGCAGCTATGAAACTCAGCAGAACAATGTTGTGTAGTAGCCCCTAAAGGCTATCACAGAACAATTCTCGAAGGAGAGAATACATCAGATAGTAGCTATGCATGTGGTGGTATTACGTACTTGTCCAGAGAACATTAAGCATCATGTGAAAAGAGTAGTGAGCGCGCCCAGTGGGACCAGTGTACTGATATCTCTAGAAGACATCAATGGCCTTATAGCTTCATAGGCTGAGTTGCCCCTCCACATGTATGGTGCAGCCACATGTTA
Source organism: Vombatus ursinus (assembly GCF_900497805.2). Classification (NCBI taxonomy): domain Eukaryota; kingdom Metazoa; phylum Chordata; class Mammalia; order Diprotodontia; family Vombatidae; genus Vombatus; species Vombatus ursinus. The sequence goes on along the minus strand of NW_020954590.1, from coordinate 44,080,390 downwards.
CCTCCTGCCCACTGCTTATACGCCTTGGGTGCATGTGTTCCTATATGAGTAACTTCAGTGTGTGTAACCTCTCTTCCCACTGAACATATGTGTGTTTCAATGAAAGTATTTCCCCAATGATCCAAGACAACTCTGAAGGACTTACAATGAAAAATGCTATCCATCCCCAGAAAAAGAACTGATAGAGTCTGAATACAGATCAAAGCATCCTTTTTTTTTACTCTCTTTATTTTCCTTAGGTGTTTTTTGTCTATGTTTTCTTTTACTATATGACTAATATGGAAATATTTTGCATGACTACACATGTATAACCTATACCAAATTGCTTGCCTTCTCAATGACAAGCGCAGGGAGGGAATTTGGAACTCAAAATTTAAAAAAATGAATGTTAAAATTGTTTTTACATGTAAGTGGGGAAAAATAAAATACTAAATAAATTAGAATATTAAATAGAAAGAGTATTTTCCCAGTTTTATGGAGAAAATGCTTTGTTGTTTCAGTTTTAATTAGGTTATTGCAAATAATCTTTGTAACATGCTTAGCACAGTAGCTAGAACATACTAGGTGCTAAATAAATACTTATTCCCTCCTTTTCTCTCTCCCTTCAACCAAAAGTAGCCCACAACACTTCCAAGTGCTGCTAGAGCTAGATTAAAATGGGAAATATTTTTAAATAAATAAAAATACAATCAAATATAGATAGCATTGTATTTTAAAATTAAGTCAATATGATCCCATAAGTACAGATGAATGGTCAACATTTCTATTTGAATTTGATACCACTGATTTGGGTAACTAGTAAAAGAAAACATATCAGTGGGGCTCAGAAGCTATGTTTTGAGTTGATCTGGAAAGAGTGAACCTAGGATACATTTGTGTAAAGGACTCACATGCAAGTTTAGGTGATAGAAAGGTAAAATATTGGGAAAGAGAGGAGTCAGTTTTGAACTCCAGAGGACAGAGAACTACATAAAAGCCAATTTCCCAGATTGAAAAATAGTTGTTAGGCCATACTGACTGAATATATCTTAGGCTGACACGCCATTTTAGTAGTAAATTAGCTAACTTTTACCTAAATGGAAAGCCAGTCTCATCTGTGCCTAGCCCTAGAGAATATGCTCCAAGACATAGTATTGGGCTCAGGAAGCAAACCAGATGCAATAGCCAGAGGTAAAACAAAGGGAGATTTTCTATATTTTTGTGTGTGCAACAGTCCCATGCTTCTATATATAATTTTATTTCATTATCTATTTTCCCTTCATTCCTTATAGCAAAGCTTCTAAACCTGGACATTTCTTAGTTGAATTTCAGGAAGAAGGATTGGCCACATCCTGTCCAAGATTCAGGAAGCATATTTAAATTCCCTCAGAGATCTGAAGTAGACCAGTAGCAATGGGAGAGAAATACATAAGAAACCTTTAGGGGAAAGGACTTTAGACTTTAGCATCAAGGACAAGGTAACTTATAATTCAATTCCCCTGCTTAAGGTTGATGTGCAAAGCAATGACATCTCTACTTAAAGAGTCACCTTTCTGAATTTTTCTGGTTTCCTCCTTGTCCTCCCTCCCCACAACCATATTCCACCCCGTCACAATCCTTTGGACTGCCAGAATGTCTGACAATATTTCTTTAACATTCATTCTGGGGTCTTTGAAAGCTGTTTAAAAGTCCTTTGTTGTTATGTCACACAGTCTTTGGGCCTATTTCAACCTCCACTCTTGCCCTTCATACCACAGAATTGAATTTCCCTCATAAACAAAAGAACCGCTAAGTGAAAACAAACACAGTGAATACTTCCAACACGGTATGCAACATTATGCCAAGAGGAAGGAAATTAGTTTCATTATCTGTTCCCCAAGCCTGAAATTGCTTTCTTAAAATTAATCAGAATTGCACGTCCTCCTGGTCATCTTCTGTGTTTACGTTATTGTAGTCACTGTGTATATATACTCTTCTTCCAGTTCCATTTATTCCATTCTCTATCAATTCATACAAATCTCCCCATTTAACTTTCGTTTTAACCCTTCTCCTTATTTCCTCCAGTGTCAGAAGGGTCCTCTTTAAGATGCAATGCAAATATATCCATTATTAGGATGTAATTTTCTTTTCCAGCTAGAGACCTTTCAATTACACAGGTCTCTCATTTTGTTTGCATTCTATCCACACTTACTCAGGTCTTAGAAGGTTGATGCTGCAATAATAAATGAACAAATAAATTTAATATCCAAATTCTAGCTAAAAACAATCAAGTAGGGCAGCACTTATTTTGAGGACTGAGGTGTGTTGGTTGTTTCAAGCACAACCAACTTTAGTTTATCTCAAATAGGGGCAGTACAATATGGCTTTAGAAATAAGTAGCTCCTTTTTTCCCAGAGATCCATAGCACCAAAATGAAAATTTGATCTATCACATCAAAATGAATCCTCTGAATGGATGGAAGAAGAGACAGATAAGGCAGTTGCTGCAGGCTCAGAACTGGACAAACCTTGGCTGGTTAATTTTTAGTCTAGTCATCAGTTATGTCAAACATATTTATATCCTTGTTCCAAGTAACATCCTGGGACTGCGAAGAAAGTTGTAGCTTTTATTAGTTATTTCTCTTTCCTTCCCTGTATGCTCAATATCGGCAAAGAGACCAATGGAATCTGATTTAAAAGTATTGTGGGGCAACTCATTTCAGCTTTGCCAGCCTTTATCAACCAATGAAGAAAAGACAGTTGAATTCAAATCAACAATCTATGATTTTTAAATCAACCTATTGAATTCTAACAATCATAATGATTTAGTAACCAGTAATGAGATGGCTTTTTTCATAATCACTAATGTTTGACTAGATTCAACCCTTCCCTGGCCCCATCAATACTATGACTTCATGATCTGCTACTAGAACTAAAAGACTTCATAGAAATATTCAGGTGAGCTAGTCAATGCTGAAAGCCAGAGATTGTTTTATTTGGGGAATTTAAGATGAGGTCCAAAAGAGCTGGCCAAAGGGGCTAACTAAAGACATCCAAGAAAGCAAGAGAAGTAGTGAAAGCAAGGGAGGGGCACTAGGCAACTCAATGAACCTTTCACACTGGGGTCAGGACTGACACCTCCAAAGGGGTAGAAAAAGGATAAAATAAAGGGGAAGGAGAGAGGAGGAGGAGTACCAGTAAGCTAGACCCAGAAGGGTACAGCAGAGACATAAATAAAATGCCCAGGGGCAGGGCCAGCAGCAAAACAGTGACCAGAAGGGAACAGACCTAGAGATAAGACCACAAGAGGGCATTAGTAGCCATTGTGAACCCCAATTTATTTGTCTAAGAAAGAGACAAACAAAATTGAGATGCATGTGTCTACAATTTAATTTCTCTCAAGCTGGTTTGACAGGCATTGCATGAGAGTTCAATCCAAAACCAGGGTCCCATTAGAGGGCCAGTTCAGAACTGGCTTGGTTTGGGATTTTGGGGTACAACCTTATATGCCCTTAGAAGAGTAGGTGGTTACAAGGAGTGCCAATCACCCATGATTCGTTGACATACCAGGAGGTGGGATACATTAAAATGAGGTCTTGAGTGCATGCCTTAGATCTCTCAGTCCACAGGGGCCATTATCATCCACCATCAAAGGAAATGCCACTCCCAGTCTTGGGAGTCTGTCTCCACCCAAACATAAGTAGGATAAAATCAATTCAGGCCTGGGTTGGAGTTTGACCAAGATAAGAAGATTCAATGCAATCTCATTATCAGAGATGTCCTTCTGAAGAACTTTGGCTGGCAGGGGGGAGCTCTGAATCTCCAAGACACAGATTACCAAGAGAAATCATTTTTCATACCATATAGTACTGGAGATATGAAGTGATGTCCTTGTGTTCTCGGGCTTCACATGTTCTGTATGTGTGGGCCTCCGGCACAAGTTATCTGGGCAGGTCTACTTTTCCTGATATTTTATGTTTTGGAATTTGGGTCCCAAGTGTATGGAAGAAATTGCTACTTTTCTCACTATGCAATTTAATTAAATGTTACTTTGAATTCTTTGTGTTCTATGGCTGACTAGTAGATGTAAACATATTACTATGTGCTTATGTACTATGGTTTTGAGTAGCTCTGGACTCCCAGAGTGGGGCCATCTCCACTCATCCTGATTTCTATCTTGCCACTGGACCCAGATGGCTCCAGAAAAGATAGTGAGGATGGTGACCTCACACAGCCCTCCCTCACTTAAATCTAATTCACTTGCAAGTCATGGCATCATTTTCCTGATGTCATGGTTCTCTTCAAGAACAAAGAACAGACAACAACTCCCAGAGTAGCTGGAATCTAGGATAGTTTTTCTGGGGACAATAGTTATATATGTTGAGGTGGGGAAAGGGTGCAGTCCTAACACTATAGCTAATAATAAGAATAGGCAGCTAAACTTGGAACTGAGATGGACACTATTTAAGTGGTATTTTGCATGTTTTCCCTCAGAAAATAAAGGAGGCTCTCTGTCTATCTCTAGTATTCTAATAATAGCTAATATTTATATACGACTTAAAAGCCTGCAAAGTAATATATATTTGTGTGTGTGTATGTATATGTGTGTGTGTGATTGCCATCTCCATCAGTCAATCAATTAGCATTTATTAAGTACCTATTATGTCTCAGGCACTGTTCTAGCCTCTGGGATTATAACAAATAAAACAATCCCCTCTTGTAAGAGATTGAATGGAAAAAACAACATCGACAAATGTTATGCCAAATAAGAAGAGAATAAAAACAAAGTAATTCAATTTTAAAATAATTTAAATAATTAACAATAATCATAATATTGATTGCATTCATTAATACTTTGTGATAATTGATAAATTTTAAAATAAAAAACAATAATTAAATACAAGATTATTGGGAGGGAGAACACTACCATTTGGGGAGATCATGAAAGCCTTCACATAGGAAGTGGTCCTTGAGCCACGTCTTAAAGGAAGTCATGAGGAGGCTGCACATTCTAGGCACAGGGGATGACCAGTGCAGAGACTCAGTGACAGAAAGAGTGTGATGGGGACGTAAATTTAGCTAGATTCCAAAGTGTGAGAAAGAGAGTAATGTGCAATCAGGCTATAAAGGCAGGTTGGAATCAGGATGTAAAGTGCTTTAAAAATATAATTATATTTATATTATAAAGTATATTTATATCATATTTATATTAAATATAATCTATACTGTTTAGTTTTTAAAGTTAAACAGTAGAGTTTCTACTTACTCTCAAATTCAATAGAGAGCCATTGGAGGTGGTTGAGCAGGGGAATGACATAGATGGATTTGTGCTTAAAGAAGATCAGTCAGCTATAGGCTATAGGATAGATTGGATTGGTAAGAGACTTGAGGCAAAGAAACCAATAAGGAAGGTGTTGAAATTATGTTGGAGAGAGGTGATTTGGAGCCTGAACTAGTCTCTGGAAGATCTAGTCTGAATTTTCCAATGGATAATTCATAGTGACACAGGCTTTAAACTCAGAGGAGAAATGGGACTGGTTATGGAGATCTAGAAGTTATCTGCAGAGATGAAACCCCCACGTGCTACTGAGATTATGGAGACAGAGAGACAGGCAGACAGAGACAGAGAGAAGAGAGATAGTACTCACGTAGAGGGATGGAGGAAGAGGAGCTGGGAAAGAACTTTGGGGATACACCCGTAGTTAGAGGGAATGAGATGGACAATGGATGATTCAACAAAGGAGACAGAGGATTCAAGCGGGTTGGAGGGGAACCAAGAGAGAGAAGCATCATAAAAACCCAGAGCAGAGGAAGGAAGGATTCTGTACAGATATGGAAACAGAGGATCAGAAACATTAAATGATTTGTCCAAAGTCATGTAGTTAATAACTTTGTGAAGCAGGATTTGAATTCAGGTCTTCTTGACTCCAAATTGAGAATACCTACCTGCCTGTCTCTACCTGCCTCTAAAAATTAAATCACATAACTATAAAACTTCAAAGCTGGAAGGAATTTCAGAGATCAATTATAGCAGTATTTCCTAGGGCAAACCTTCACTTGCCAGAAATACTTTTTTATGGTCGATTGTCCTTCTTTCTTATGTCCTATACATTAACAACAGCAGCAGCAGCAGCAACAACAACAGCAATAATAAAAAACGTTGATACCTTTCATCTTCATTTTCCCGTGTCCCATTTATCTCACTTTCACCATCCTCCTACCCAATTCCAGTTTCCTTTCCCTAAGCAACTGTAAGCCTGCACAACCCTGTCCGAACACTCTAAAAATCAAAGCCCAATGATATTGCTACAACCAGGCTAATAATTGTATGCCCTCCTTCTAGTTATGTTGTGTGAAAATAAGTATACCACCACCTTGAAGATGCATCATCGAGAGTCCTTTCATCTGAACATGAGGACTGTCCTAATTGGCTGCTAAAATAGAACTTTGAAGCTATTCTTTTTTTTTTAGAATTTTATTTTTCCCCAGTTACATGTAAAAACAATTAATGTTTTTAAAACTTTGAGTTACAAATTCTCTCCCTTCCTCCCTCCCAACTACCCCTCAATGAGAAGGCAAGTAATTGAATATAGGTTATACATGTGTAGTCATGCAAAACATATCCATAATAGTCATGTTGTAAAAGAAAACATAGACAAGTAAAAAAAAACTAAAGAAAAATAAAGTAAAAAAAAAAAAGTATGCTCCAATCTGTATTCAGACACCATCAGTTCTTTCTCTGGGGATGGACAGCGTTTTTCATCATAACTCCTTTAGAGTTGTCTTGGGTCATTCTATTGCTGAGATTAGGTAAGTCATTCACAACTGATCGTCTTACAATATTGCTGTTATTTTGTATACAGTACATTTCACTTTGCATCATCCCATGCAAGTCTTTCCAGGTTTTTCCAAGAGCATCCTGCTCATCATTTCTTATAGTACAATAGTATTCCATCAGAATCACATACCACAACTTGTTCAGCATTCCCAAATTGATAGATATCCCCTCAACTTCTAATTCTTTACCCCTAGAAAAGAGCTGCTATAAATATTTTTGTACATATATGTCCTTTTCCTTTTTGTTTTTTTCTCTCTTTTGGTATACAGACCTAGTAGTGGTATTGCTAGATCAAAGGATATGCATGGTTTTATAGTCCTTCAGGCATAGTTCCAAATTGCTCTACAGAATGGCTGAATCAGTTCACCACTTCACCAACAGTGCATTAAAGTCTCATTTTCCCCATATCCCTCCCAAAACCTTTTCTTTCCTATTAGCCAATCTAATAGATGTGAGGTAGTACCTCAGAATTGTTTTAATTTGTATTTCTTCAATCAATAATGAGTTAGAGTATTTTTTTCATGTGGCTATAGATAGCTTTGATTATTTCATCTGAAAACTGATCATATCTTGACCATTTATCTATTGGGAAATGACTCTTACTTTAAAAATTTGACTCAGTTCTCTACATGTTTAAGAAATGAGTCCTTTACCAGAGAAACTTGTTTCAAATTTTTTTCACAGTTATTATTGCTAATTGTATTTTCCTCTATCCTATTCCCCCCATTTATTCTATTCTCTCTCTCCTCAAAAGGGTTTTGCTTCTGACTACCCCTTCCTCCAATCTGCCCTCTCTTCTATCACCCCCCCTTCTCTTGTACCCTTCCTCTCCTACTTTCCTGTATGGTAAGTAAGATAGATTTTTGTACCCAATTGAGAGTGTATGTTATTCCCTCTTTGAGCTAATTCTGGTGGGAGTAAGGTTCACTCACTCCCCCTCACCTACCCCCCCTTTCCCCTCCACTATAAAAGCTTTTTATTGCCTCTATTATGTGAGATAATTTACTCCATTCTACCTCTACCTTTCTCTTTCTCCCAGTACATTCCTCTCTCTCACCCCTTAATTTTATTTTTGTGATATCATCCCTTCATATTCAACTCACACTTGTGACCTCTGTCTATATACACTCCTTCTAACTGCCCTAATAATGAGAAGGGCTTTATGAGTTACAAATTTCATCTTCCCATGTAGGAATGTAAATAGTTTGAACTTGTTAAGTCCCTTATTATTTCTCTTTATTGATTACCTATTTATGCTTCTCTTGAGTCTTATATTTGAAAGTCAAATTTTCTATTCAGTTCTGATCTTTTCATGAAGGATGCTTGAAAGTCCTCTGTCTAATTGAATGTCTCTTTCCCCTGAAGGATTATACTCAATTTTGCTGGATAGATGATTCTTGGTTGTTATCCTAGCTCCTTTGCCCTCTGGAATATCATATACCAAGCCTTCTTATCCTTTAAGGTAGAAGTTGCTAAATCTTGTGTTATCCTGACTGTGGCTCCACAATACTTGAATAGTTTCTTTCTGGCTGCTTGCAATATTTTCCACTTAACCTGGGAATTCTGGAATTTAGCTATAATATTCCTGGCAGTTTTCATTTTGGAATCTCTTTCAGAAGGTGATTGGTAGATTCTTTTTTTGCGGGGGAGGGGGGATTAGGCAATGGGATTAAGTGACTTGCCCAGGGTTACACAGCTAGTAAGTGTTATGTGTCTAAGGCTGGATTTGAACTCTGGTCCTCCTGAATCCAGGGCCAGTGCTCTATACACTGTGCCACCTAGCTGCCCCTGGTAGATTCTTTCAATTTCTATTTTACCCTGTGGTTCTAGAATATCAGGACGGTTTTCCTTGATAATTTCTTGAAAGATGATGTGTAGGCTCTTTTTTTTTTTTTACCATGGCTTTCAGGTAGTCCAATTATTTTAAAATTATCTCTCCTGGATCTATTTTCCAGGTTAGTTGTTTTTCCAATGAGATATTTCATGTTGTCTTCTATTTTTTCCATTCTTCTGGTTTTGTTTCATTGTTTCTTGATTTCTCATAAAGTCATTAGCTTCCATTTGCTCCATTCTAATTTTTAAGGAATTATTTTCTTCAGTGAGCTCTTGGATCTCCTTTTCCATTTGGCCAATTCTGCTTTTTAAGGTATTCTTCCCCTCACTGGCTTTTTGGACTTCCTTTGTCATTTGGCCTAGTCTGTTTTTTAAGGTGCTATTTTCTTTAGTACTTTTTTTGTGTGTCTCCTTTACTAAGCTATTGACTCATTTTTCATGATTTTCTTGCATCACTCTCATTTCTCTTCCCAATTTTTCCTCTATTTCTCTTATCTGATTTTCAAAATCCCTTTTGAGTTCTTCCATGGCCTGAGACCAATTCATATTTTTCTTAGAGGCTTTGGATGTAGGAGCTTTGACTTTGTTGTCTTCTTCTGAGTGTGTGTTTTAATCTTCCTTGTCACCAAAGTAAGATTCTATGGTCTGAGGCTTTTTTCCCCTTGTTTGCTCACTTCCCCAGGCTATTAGGTGAGTTTTAACTCTTTGTTAAAATAGGACTGGCTTCCAGAGTGGAGGGAGCACTGTCCCAAGCTTCAGGGGTTTTATGCAACTGTTTTCAGAGATACTTCTAGGGACCTGTAAGTTTTCAGTTCTTCCAAGGTAGTATGATCTGAGGAGAGGTATTTACTACTCTCCTGGACTGTTCTCTGATCTGTGAATGACCACAAGCCCTCTTTTATGCCCTGGTACTGTGAAGAGGGCCCCCCTCTACTCTTGTTGCAAGTTCTGTTATGCTAGTGCTCCTCTTTACCCTGGGTCTACCACGCAGGACTGCAACCTGGCAAAACAACAGAGTCCTGCCTCAATGCTAGCAAAAAGATCCCTGTAATCTCCTTCTGAACAGTTGTTCAACCCTCTTACCATCTGTGGGCTGAGAGCTCCGGAAGCAGCCATTGCTGCTACTGCTGCTGATTCAGTCACTCCCAGACTTGCTCCTGGTTTTCGGGGATCAGGGCTATGCTGGCATGGCCTGCACTAGACTGCATTCCACTCCCTCCCAGGTGTCACAGACCTTTCCTGCTGCCCTTCTAAGTTGTCTTTGGTGTCTGTGGGCTGAAACGTCTAGAAACCACCGTTACTCCCAGTTTTTCAGTCCCTCCCAAAGGCCTGCTCAGGGTTTGCTAAGGCCAGTCTGTGCTGGTCTGCACTTCTCCTCTCTCACCCTGGTACAGCAGACCTTTCCTGCTGACCTTCCATGTTGTCTTAGGCTGGAAACTTGTTTCACTCCATCTTGTTGTAGGTTCTGCTGCTGTAGAATTTGTTTAAAGTCATTTTAAATGGAGAGGTTTGGAGTTTGGAGAGGTTTGGGGGAGAGCTCAGGTGAGTCCCTGCCTTTACTCTGCCATCTTGGCTCCACCTCCTCTGCAGCTATTCTGAAAGGGCAATTCCTGCCTCCCCCCCCGCCCCAGACCTCTCCTTCCTACTGGCCTTGAAGAATAAGATGCCATCTGTACCCCACAGTTCAAATGTCTGGGAAAGACTCCTGGGGAAAGGTTCCAGCTGCCTTCCCAATAACTCATAAGGTCTTGTGCTGAAAGAAAGACACTAGAAGCAACTCCATCCCAAATACAGGTTTGCCTAAAAGGTCATGAACTCATGGCTTGTGGCATGGTGGCAAAAATAGCATCCATGACCGACCCTCCAAATCTCAGAGAGTTGTCCTTAAATTAGATTCATCCCCTCCTTTTACAGATGAGGAAATAGGCCCAGAGAGGTGAATGACTTGCCCAAAGTCAGATAAGTATTAAATGGCAGAGCTAGGATTTCCAACTGTATTTTCTAATTCCAAATAGATTTGTCAGTCTTTCCTTTTCAAGACTGTCTTATTCAAATATTTTTGGAGTTTTTTTATTATTTTTTCTCTTTTGAGTGAAAGGAAAAGGGGCAATCTAATTCAACATGGAATGAACTGAGATAGTAGGCAAATCATCATTTTTGTGCTATTTCAATTATGCCATGATGTACTTTTTTATGTTGTCAGTTTCTTTTAAGACATACACAAATCTTCCATCTTTCTACTTGAGAGGTAAGGATGTATGGGTATGTCATATTGTATATTCTGTCAGGCATGGTCATAAGTTGGCTGACTTTACTGAATTATTCTTATTTGTAATAAGGAAAGGTTATCTAGAGGTATATACAGAAATGACAGAGAAAACACATTGATTACAAACTAAAGGCAGCCATAAAACTTATGATGGATGGATAGATAGATATTAATTTAGTGGTTTGGCATTATGGTAAAAAAATAGATTTTTATAAAAGAAAGTACCTTGGTTCTATTATGTATACATCTGTGTTTTTTCATTCTTCTGTGCCTGGGGGAAGTAAATCTAAGTAACTTAATGGAACCACAATAATAGGCCTGGTGGCAGCTATCTTACTCATAGCCACATATTATCTGGAAGGAAATAAATGAAGTCTGTAAGGCTATAATCCAGTTAAGTGAAATCTCTAAAGGGTCAGTAATATGCAAATTCTATTTTTAGTAGTTTTGATTAGTTGTAAAGGAGACAGACATCACTAGGTGGCACAGTGGATAGAGCTTAGACTGGACTAAGGAAGACCTGAGTTCAAATTCAGTCTCAGACGCTTACTAGCTATGTGACCTTGGGCAAGTGGTTTAACCCTGTTTACCTTAGTTTCCTCATTTGTAAAATGAGCTGAAGAAGGCAATGGCAAACCACTCCAGTTTCTTTGCCAAGAAAACCCTAAAGGGAGTCACAGAGTGGAACATGTTTGAAAAATAACCGAACAAGTAGAGAAAACCCTGGATTCAGGTGTTCAGGGTTCAATTCACTGATCTAGTATGTGTTTTGTGACTCTAGGAAAGTCACTGCAACCCCTCTTTTTCTTCATCTGTAAAATAAGAAGGGGAGAGGGAACAATACTTGACCAGGAGGGTTGTAAGAAAGGCACTTTTTATACCTAAAGCAATTTTAAATTATGATCTGATGCTACCAATTAATTCAACATGATGTAATGGGAGAAAACACTAGATTTTAAGTAAAAAGAACTAGATTTCATTCCTGGCTTTTACACTTTCTAATTGTATGATCTTGGGCAAGTCATATAACCTCAGGTTTCTTTGTCTATAAAACAGGAATAATAGTACACGTCCAAGTCTTTCAGAATTGCTCTAGGACAAGTGCTATATAAATGGACATTATTGTTATTGTATATGCATAACTGTGCACTCAGGAAACAAGCCACTGGATCATTTAAATTTTTCAAACCACCTTAAGGGAGAAAAAAGGTTATTATATAAATATTTTAAAGTATGGATTAAAACATCCTAAAGTAATTCAGCCTTCTAATCACATATCCTTCTACATTTTTATAGAAGAGGCCTCTGGCAATAGCTCTTGCTTTTCACTCTCCTTTCTCTAACCTTCAGCTTGAAATTATGTTCTTTTCATAAGAATCATTTGATGTTCAAAAGTCTCGAAAAGTCCTCTGAAGTGACTTTGAAAACCTCCTGATCTTTTATGTCATTTTTAAGGTACCCCTCCCCATCCACTATCAATGAGAATTGGAAATTTCTCTCCCATCAATTAGACTGCCTTTCATTTCACCAATCCAAATGTAAGTTTCAAATGGGTTTGGGACTTTGAAAAACCCACAGCAGTATCCCATGACACAAAGTAGCATAAGCCAGCAGGCCAGCAGAGAGCTTCACCACTTTCTGACATTGAGAATGTGACCTTGAAGACACTTATTTAACCCCTCTGGGCCCCTATTTACACATTTCAAAAGAAATGAGATACCACTATTTCCCTCATCAGTCTTTAGAACTGAGATAGTGAAAGGCAATGATTATCCCAGGTGACTATACTGTCCATGAGATAATAGATTGAGAGTTGGAAGGAATCTTAGAGATCACTGAACCCAATTGCTTATGTTTTATAGTTGAGAAAACTAAGGATAAGTGATTTATGATCATAAGAACATCAGACTAGACCTGGACAGGACTAGCTCAGAGGCCATTGATACCCAACCCCCTTGTTTTACAGATAAGGAAGCTGAAGTTTGCCCAAAGTCATACAAGCAGGAAACATAAGAAGCCGTATTCAAATCCAGGTCCTTGGCTTTCAAATGCAATGATTTTTCTCTTACACCATGTTGCCCCTCAGTCAAGAGAGATGTTAAGACCTTCATACAACACTAATTCTGACAACAATAACTAGACACCACACTTCAGTATTGTAGAGCTCACAAAGTGATTTCACATACATTTCACAGTTTCAGATATCGCTGCACCAACCCATGAGCTCTCTTCCAGCAATAATTCTGTTTCTGTTTCTGTTTTGAATGAGCCCTGTGGGAAACCGAGCAATTTGCAAAGGTGACAAAGGAGAGCTGGGATGAGCTACATGCAGCTTCTGTGACTAACAATGAAATTTCTAAAAAGTAATTGGAAGACACAGGAAAGTGAAGAAAAGGATCTGTAGTCTACAGTGAGTATGTACATTACAGCTAAATTTAGCAGATAAATGAGAGAACTTGCCAGATTAAAACTAACATGGTAAGAATCAAAGTCATCTTCCCTCCAATAGGACTGGTATCTGTGTTCTTAGGCACTCCAATGCCACCTCCATCATAAGTAATATTGAAATGAAACTTTAAGGTTTGCAAAGTTCTTACTACACATATACACACACGTGTGTGTCTGAGTGTGTGTATATCATTTATGCTCACAAGAATACTATGATACAGTTTAGAGACACAAAAAGAGGCAATTAGATCAGATCCACTCTTCTAAACAGAATCTCTGTCGAGATTCTAGATAATAATGCTTCAACATTTCCAGAATGGAAGAGTAATGTTGTTGCTACTGTTGGAGATAACTAGTTAGTTAAAGAGCACCTCTCTGAGCTGATCATATGACCTAGATGGCTTCCTATTCCACCTCCTGAATAAGGTTCCAAGAACATATCTATTTATCAATGAGGACACAAACTGACTTTGTAGGGAGGTGGTGTTGGGGGTGGGGGTGGGGTGAGAATTATGGGATAATTTGATTATCATCAAAATGAAGTTTAATTTCATACTGTATTTTCTACCTACATCATTTTGTTGTGTGGTGCCAAGTGGTTCTAGAGAATAAGTTGGCTGGAAAATTCAGAAATGTTGATTGCTGATATAATTATCTTTAATATTCCAGGTAAACATGGCCAATAATTTTCATTCAATGCAATACCCACATCATTATAATACTCTTCCATTACATTACTTTTGGGATGGTTAATGCCTGCAAAAGCTTTGATGTGTTAGAAGCTTCAAGTCCAGTTATTTTCTTTAATCGTTTTAAATTATAAATTGGCATGCTTCTTCCTTGGCAGTTTTATACTTTAGGCCTACGAATGAATTTTAACTGAGCCATAGACATTTATTGAGTACCTACTATGAGCAAGGCACAAAGTGCTATAAAGATGAGGATATCATCTCTGCCCTCAAGGAACTTACAATCTAGTATTTGTCACTAAAAAAAAAAAGGTTACTATTATCACTTATAGGGAGATACAATTTTTGTAGAACATTAGGATTTTTTTAAGTGCATCTCTGATTTCATTAGTAGATGGAACTTCTGGTGGAGAAAATCCCTCTACCAATGCAGATCCACAACTGTTCTGCAACTTGTAGTCTTAGAGAAATGTCTGGGGTAAGGGTGGGGAACCTGCAGCTTCGAAGCAGGTTCTCCTCCCCTGGATTCTGAGCTTTGAGAAGTTAAGTGACTTGCCCAGGGACACAAAGTCAGGATGTGTCTTGGACCCAGGTCTTCCTGACTTCTAGGCTGAGTCACTTTCTGCTATGCCGTACCTCTCAGTAAACCATAGTAATCAAAACAAGGCACTGTTGAAAATCAAATTTTGTCTTGAGGGGGTAGTAATTGGAATGATCAACCCATGATTTCGCAATTGTGAAAAACTCATGGACTCATAAAAACAAAAACCAAAAAAAAAAAAGAAAAAAAAAACCTCCCTCCACCAATACAGACTGGAACATCTCTGGAGTTTATAGCCTTAGAGAGTTGCCTGCATACACTGAGATATTAAGTGAATTGCCCATGGATGGCCCCACATAGCTACTACATAAGAAAAAATTGCATTGAACCCAGGTCTTTCCTAGTCCAAGTCTGGTTCTCCATCTGCTACATCAAGCAACATCTAAGTTGAATAAATTAAAAATGGAAACTTAAACTCTTCAGATCAATCACCATGAATACCATAGCTTCCATGCACCTAGTGAAGACTGTGAGAACAAAAAATCTATGATTTCCTTAGCTAAAAAACTCCATGTTTTGGTTCTTCTAGTTGCACTCATTTTGAATTTCTTTGACTTCTCCACTGTACTCCTAAAACCACAAGATCCAAACAACCTCATGCCTCATTGGTGGGTGGAGCCATAAACTCCTCAACCTCCACTTAAGGAGTGGGGCATAGGACAGTCATCTCTTAATTTCCCTCCTCATTTCCCACCCAACTACACTCATTTTGAGGGGTTTTTTCATTTCTTAATCTACACACATTTTGCCATCACCACAGATCCTCTTTTACCCCCTTTCAGTTTTCTTTTGTATGTTGTCTTCCCCTATTGTATTGTAAGCTCCTTGAAGGCAGGAACAGTTTTTTTTTTCATATTTGTATCCCCAGCACTTAGCACAGTGCCTGGCACATAGCAGATGCTTAATAAATGTTTATTCACATTGACAGTGACATTATAGATGCAACCAGGGCTTAGGGAGTGGCCTGAGACACAGAGATTATGACTTTCCCAGGATCACATAACTATTAAATGTTGGAGGGAGGATTTGAACCCAAGTCTTCATGACTCCAAGTCTAGAACTCTAACAACTGCAGTGCCTCTACTTTTTAAAAGTGTAATTACTTAATTTTGGTGCCACTCTAAAATTTATTTTTCATCAATCAAAAATGAAAATCAAAACCTTACCAATAGTTGGTTTCCTCAGACCATGATTGCCACCAGTGATGAAATTAATTGCTTGTCTTATAGCACAGAGATCCCACTCCCATTCTTGACTGAATATTAGATTTGCATTCTATTACTCATTCAAGACTTCAAGGAGCTGTGATTTCTTCAGTATGAGTATACCTCTCCTTTTTGCAGATCACAACCTCTCCAAATTTTAGGAGATGGTTTTTGAGGGTTGTTGCAGCTTAAAATTTCTTCACCTATAGCCTATATTGTGACAGGTTTAACAAACTTAGCTAGGCTTGTCCTCAGGCAACAAGCATAGATATAACCCAACATTGGAATAATCTATTTTAAAACTTTTCCAACTTGGTAGAACACAACCTAAATAAATTCCATAAATTAAAATAAATTATTTTTTTTTTAAAAAGAAGACAACAGAACTTTGCCAGTATTGCCTTTGAGAAGCCACGGTCAGCTTTAGCCAATAATAAGGCATAGTATGATAAATAGTATTGGACCCTGTGAATTGACCATGTCCCAGAGTGAATGTGTCATTCTATGTATTTAGACTATGCCCTCTCTGCTAGGAGGTGGGCAACACCATCGATTCTCTGGAATTATGGTTTGTCATTGTATTGATCATAATTTTTATGTCTTTCAAAGTTGTCCATTTTTACATTGTTGTTCTTATTCGTTAAATTGGTTTACTGGTTCTGCTCACTTACTTCTATATACATTCATTCAGGTCTTTCCTGAAGCCTTCTCTAAAATCATTCCTTTCTTATTTCTTAGAACACAGCACTTTCCCATTACGTTCACATACTACAATTTCTTCAGCCATTTCCCAAATAATGAGCAACTCCTTACTTCTTGGTCAATTAGGAAATGGAGTGAGGTAAAGGAAGAGAACATAAAGGCTTGCTAATTGAAAAAAATGTTTTTCATTATTAGTAAACAGTTCACCAAAATGATGATAAGATTGTTTTTATACATCTAAACCATATTTTGGATTTTTTCTTTGTCATTTATCCACTTTCTATAATGAACTCCCTGTCAATAGTTTTCTCGGATAGCATGTACATTTCAACCGTAGCCATCATCATAGAGAAAGATAAGGCTCTGGATCTCACATTCTACCAATAACAACTGCCTTGCTTCAGATACCCTTCTCCATCCCCTATAAGCCAGTCTGAGACTCCTTAAATTCTGGCTATATTCTCTCCCCACACCAGTCCTCCTGGGTCCCATACCCCAAATGAAAAATGTTCAATTGTTCTCTGCTTCCCACCTCTGGTTTCCTGTGTGTGAAAGGACTTGAAGTTGCAACCATGAGGCTGTGAATTGTCTTTTGACAGCATAACAAGGGTCAGATAGAGAGACAAGAGCATGATAATTACCCTGGGATGATAGGGCCCTAAAAACTCAGACCATGTGTGATTCCATAAAAGAAAGTAGAATATGTAATGAGAATGAGTTTGTGGTACCTCAGAATCTTAGTGAGAAACACAAAAGAGATGGGAAAGGTTGAATATAACCTGTCAGTCATTCTATAGACTTTTTATAGGTTAACATATGATGGTATTGTCCTTTGTTCTCGAAGAGGACCATGGCACCAGGAAAGTGATGCCATCCTGACTTGCAAGTGAATTAGATTTAAGAGAGGGAGGGCTGTGCAAAGTCACCAGCCTCACTTTCTCCTCTGGATCCATCTGGGTCCAGTGGCAAGATATATATCAGGATGACTGTAGATGTCCCAAGATGCAGTGGGAGACCTTGACCTCTCTAAGCAAGGTCTTGAACATATTTGACTAAGGCAACACCCTTTCAGTGATGAAGGGAAGGGAAGGGAAAAGAAGAGAAGGGGAGGGAAGGGAAAGAAAAGAAGGGAAGGGGAGAGAAGGGAAGGGAAGGGAGGGAGGGAGCAAGTCAAGACCAGCAGCAACCTCTGATGCTGAGATGCAACAAAGTATGGATCGATTCTCTGCTGCTTGCGTTAATTTTGGTCTAACAATTAATACCAAAAACATAAGTGCTCCAACAGCCACCACCACACCATCCATATGTGGAACCATTGGTTACAGCAAATGGAGAAGTTTTAAATACTGTGATAAGTTCACTTACCTCGGCAGTGTACTTTCCAGGGATGTACCCATTGATAATAAGGTTGATATACAACATTGCCAGAGCTAGCTCATTATTTGGAAGGCTCTGAAGGAAAGTGTGGGAAAGAAGAGGTATTAGCCTGACTACCAAACTGAAGATCTACAGAGCTGTTGTAGTGACCTCACTGTTGTATGCCTGTGAAACCTGGATAGTACACCAGCACCATGCCAGGAAACTGAATAGCTTCCATTTGAATTGTCTTAGGAAGATTCTGAAGATCACCTGGCAGGATAAGACACCAGACACTGAGGTCTTTTCTTTAATTAAACTGCCAAGCATTCAAATTCTACTGCAGAGAGCACAACTTGATGGGCTGGTCACATTGTGCAATGCCAAATATATACTTGCCAAAAAAGTCTATTTTATGGAGAACTCACACAGGGCAAGCACTCACATGGTGGTCAGTAAAAGTGATATAAGGACACTCTCAAGGTCTCTCTGAAGAACTTTGGAATTAATTGTATGACATAGGAGACACTGGCACAGGACAACCCAGTATGGTGTGCCCTCATTAGAGAAAGTGCTGTGCTCTATGAGCAAAGCAGAATTGAAGCAGCTCAAAAGGAACTAGAAATGCACAAATTGAGAGAATCCACCTCAAATGTTCACATGAACTATTTGTGCCAGACCTGTGGTAGAGCATTCCAAGCTTGTATTTGTTGTATTTGTATTGTATATTGGTCTGATCAGCCACAATCGGACTTACCTTAATTTGACTCTAGTATAGTGATGCCATTTTGGTCCTCTTCAAGAATGGAAGACAACAACCCAGCTTTATTATAAATATTATCTCATTTGATCCTCGCAACAACCATGTAACATAAATGTTATTGTTGTCCCCATTTTATAGTTGAGGAAACTAAAGCAGATAGAGGTTAAGTGACTTGCCTATGGTCACACAGCTAATAAGTGTCTGAGGCTGGATTTGAACTGAGGTCTTTCTTACTACAGGCTCAGCACTGTATCCATTATTCTACCTAGCAACACAGATAAATATAGATAGATAGATAGATAGATAGATAGATAGATAGATAGATAGATA
>NW_020954590.1:44049962-44061389 GCF_900497805.2 Vombatus ursinus | reverse complement strand
ATAGATAGATAGATAGATAGATAGATAGATAGATAGATAGATAGATAGATAGATGGATAGATAGATAGATAGATAGACAGACAGATGGATGGATGATAAATATAGGTGAGTAAGTCAATAACAATTTAATAAGCACCTACTATGTCTCAGGAATTGTTCTAAGTGCTGGAAATATAAAGGTGAAAAGTCCCTGCCCTCAAGGAACTCACAGTCTAACGAGGTAAATATTACTCGAACATCTATGTACAAGTAAACTATACAGTGGAAAAATAGGAAATAATCAGTAGAGGGAAGGAACTGGGAAAGGCTTCCTGCCAAAGATGAAATTCTTAGCTGAGAACTGAAGGAATCCAGGGAAACCAGAAGGCAGAGATAAGGAGGGAGAGTATTCCATGTCAGGGAAAATGCCTGGAGTCAAGAGATGGAGTGTCTTATTTGAAGAAAAGCAAAGGGAACCAGTATCACTGGATAGAAGAGTATATGGAATGGGGTATAAAGTATAAGACTGAAAAGCTGACAAAAGGGCAGATTATGAAGGGCTTTAAATGGCAAGCAAAGGATTTTATATTTGATTCTGGAGGTGATAGGAAAGCACTAGAATTTATTGAGTAGAAGTATAAGATCATTGTATATGTGCTTTAGGAAAATCACTGACCACTGAGAAAATGATAGACTGGATTGGGGCAAAACTTGTGGCAAGGAGAGTAACCATCAGGCCATTGCATTAGTTCAGGTATGAGGAGATAAGGGCCTGCACCAGGGTAATAGAAATATCTGAGAAGAGAAGGGAGTATATTGGAGAGAAGTTAAAAAAGGTAAAATTGACCGGCCTTGGCAATAGGTTGGACATAGTAGGGGTGAAAGATAGTGAGGAGTTGAGGATGTGAGTCTGGGAGACCAAGAAGATGGTAAAACAAGGATATCTGGAAGGGCAGGGAGGAATCTTGGGGGAAAGCTAATGAGTTTACTCTTGGAAATTGTTGATTTCATGATGTTTATAGGACATTCAACTCAAGATGTCTAATAGGCAGTTGCAAATGTGAGACGAGATCAGCAAAGAGGTTAGGGTTGGTTAAGTAGATCTGAGGATCATTAGCATTGTGATGATCGAAGTCAAGGGAAATAAGAGAGGGAGAAAAGAAGAGAGAGAGATAATAAAGAGATCTAAAAAGCAGTTAATTCACCGGCCTTTTCAGTTTTCTAGTTTTTTTTTCTTTCAGCACAGTGTTATTGTGAACAAATACACTTTGCCAAAGTCTGTTCAGTCACTAAGAAAAACAGCATATTCCAGAGAATCCCTCAGAGATCCCATATCCATGAGATGTTTGTTGTAGGACATCAATTCTTAATCACTTGTTTTTATAGGAATCTATATTCCTGTAAGGGAGAAAGCAAGCATTAAGCATTTGTGAGTTTAAATTTAGAGGACAGAGTGGTTCAGACAAAAATTTATTCTCCAAGGACCAACATAATTCTTCCCATTTTCCTTTAGTGACTATTACCCATATGTCATTGAGAGAACAAATTCCTTAGGCTGAAGGAAGTTGTAAGCATAGATCAGTCATTTAAGAAATATTAGTCTGTTTTGTGGCCAAAATGTGCTTTTTTTTAAAGGCCAGAGCTTTGCTAAATATTAATAGATTTTTCACTTTACTTGGCATAAATTTGGTCAACCTGAATAAAATTTGACTGACAGTTGATTAAATAAAACCCATGTGGGCTAATTTCATCAGCCTAGCCGTGGGGGTCTTTTGGCTCTCTCTCTGCAGGCTTGGTGATAAGCTGGTCACTAGAGGTTCCTTTGAGCATTATGAAGGCTGCTCTCTCTGAAAATGTTTCCTCTCTCATAGAGTTTGCAGCATCTGTCAGTGCTAGTGGCAGGCCTGCCACGAGGTGTTAGCCAAAACTGTGATAATTACCATGATGTTATCTGTTTAATTTCTCTCATCTGTCTGTTCCTTCCTTTTATACAATGCTAAGCTTAGTGCAATGATTTCTCACTCACTTCTAAATGAAGAGTGAGGAAAAGACAAGACCATTCATTCTAATCTAAAGAAGGCTAACTCCTAGACCTGTCCTTACCCCTTCAACTACCCCCATAAAATTCCTCTACACATGCCTGTTAGTAAGGTAGACTCAGATAAAATTCCTACAGCAGCTTCATTTCACGGGGGCCTTTCTAAGGAATTCTGTTTTTTACTTGTTAGAATAGAAAATCACATAGAAAGGGAAATATGGATCCTTCTTTACCTCCCAATCCCACTCACAATCTTAATTGTGAGAAGGGACTCATAATAACAAGAAAAGACTAGAGAAAGAGCTCTTGAGTTTGAGAGGGGTGGTAAATGACTACCTTGCTCTCCAACATTGAAGACTTTACAAGAATTGGTGGAGGTGGGGTGGGGAGGAGAGAGAAGAGTTGGTGTAGATTTTGATAAGAGGAGCAAGAGATCACGGACTAGCTTCAGGTGGAAACTGGGGGAGGGAGCAGGGATTTGGCTTCTTTTGACTCCCTGAATGGTGAAAGTAGAATGGTAAAGAAGGACTTTCATGTATCTTTTTACCTTGAATAGCTCAGTTCACCAAGTAAAAGGATAGAGACACTATAAATATTAAATCCAATCCAGAGTAACAAAGACCAGGTAACTGGTTAGAGCTTTCCTGGATGATAATTGTATAGGAGCATAAATAATGGAGAAATGCATCAAAGAATCCCAGGCACATATTAGCTAGCAAATTTGCTTACTATGTTACCTCCACCAGTTAAGATTTACTTCGCCATAGCAGCCTTCAAAAGGTTAGGTGATGAATTCTGAGTACAGAATGAAATATAAATATTTTTGGACATGGCTTATGTGAGAATTTGTTTTGTTCAACTATATGTATTTTCATTCCCCTTTTGGGGAAAAGAAAGGGAGAGACAGAGAAAATGAATTTTTCTTCATTAAAAAATAGCATTCATTAAAAATCAAAAGGATAAGGAAAGAGGGGATTTTAGGTCATGTCCTGTTAGGATTTGTAGAGATCTTGTTTTTCTTTTTTGAAATGGGAAAGAGGCCATTCCTAATATCCTTTGAATTGTAGGCAGTTTTCTCCTATAGGTTCCTCCTGGAAATGCCATATTATGAAAAGCCTCAGATGTAGCATTCACTTCACTTCACTTCATTTCCACCTCATTCTGCATGCTCCTCTTTTTCCACACAGGCTGCTTACCCTTCCTTCTTTTACCACTTCCCCTGCTTCACACCTGCCTTACTCACCTCCCCCAGTTTTTAACTCCCCGTTGTATTTTGTCTTCCCCTGTTAGAATTAAAACTCCTTGAAAGTAGGGCTGTCTGATTTTCTTATTTTTTTGTGTCCCCAGTACCTGGCACATAGTAATCACTTAATATTCTTCTATTTATCTATCTATTTACCTGTCTTTCTTTTTGTGTCTGTCATCTATCTATTGGAAGTGTGGTCCAGGAGTTAATAGTTGTGTAAGTAGTTGAACTTTAATCTAGATTCTGCTATTTGCAACCCACAGAGGTCTCCACTACTCCACTACTCCACCTACTCTGACATTTTATAGTGCCCTAGATTTCCAAGAATTATGATTATGAAGAGAAACTAGGCTAGACCCTACCAAGCTAAGAGGCTTTGACTCTGGGTCAGATGTATGTCTTCTGAGAACTAACCTAGTCAGGCTTGGAGAGACTCACCAATTAGTCAACAAACATTTATTAAGCACCATGCCAGGAAGTTAGCTAGGGGCTAGGGCTACAAAGGCAAAAATTAAAGGTCCTAGTATTAAGTATCAAGGGACAAAACATGTACATGTCTAAGTAAAAGTTAATTTTGGGAAGGAGACATAAGCAGCCAGAGAGTTCAGGAAAGTCATCATGGGGCAGGTGCCATTTGTACAAAGCCTTGAAGAAAACTAGGTATTCTTTATTTTTTTTGCTTTGATTTTTAAAAATTTTTTTATTTCTTTTTATGGAATAAAACAAGCATTCCCATAACACAGTACAATAAAAAAGATGATTTCCCATGAAACTATAACTCTGTTATGTACAACTTGCTATTCCTTTTAAATATATACTAAAGTTATCGTGTAAATTTCTTTTTTTTTCCCCTCCCCCACCCTAGATATGGCTACCATTAGACACAAATATTTATATGTATATACATATATGTATATATGCAAAATTATTCTATACAATCTATTTAAGGTAGGTATACTAAAGGGATT
Organism: Vombatus ursinus; assembly: GCF_900497805.2. NCBI lineage: Eukaryota > Metazoa > Chordata > Mammalia > Diprotodontia > Vombatidae > Vombatus > Vombatus ursinus. The sequence goes on along the minus strand of NW_020954590.1, from coordinate 44,057,158 downwards.
CTAAGGGGTCATGGTGAAGAAAAGTATACTCTCTATGTGCAATTAGAAGACATAGAGTCATGTGGGAAGAACAGGAAAGGCAGTTTAGCTAGATCAGAGAGTGTATGAAGGAGAAGAATTTATAATAGGCCTGGAAAGTAAGAATGGAGCCAAGTTGTTAAAGGTCACAAGGCGAAGAGTTCTTCAGCTGCAGAATCTCTGAAACACCTTTTACTGCGGAGTTCCAATCTGAAATTGTGGAGAGAGTACCCATACCAATGAAATCACCTGAAGTGACCTTAGTCAAGATTATTAATCTTTCTGGGCCTCAGTTTCTTCCTCTGTAAAATAACAGAGCTGAACTACACTCTCTTCCTTAATACTATTTCACCCGCATCTAAGCCTGACCCTGTTCTCATTTCTTGTTCATTTAATAACAATCAAAGCAAACTACAGTTGGCTTGAAGCTCAGCAAACAATTACACGTGGCAGTTGGGGACTGAGATACTAAAGAAAATTGAAATCCACAAACATCTCATCCAGCAGTTTCAAACTCCTTTCCCAATAAAACCTTTTATCAGAGCTAACAAGTGGTCAATTAACTAGTTTGAGTTTCATCTCCTCTTCTTCCAGAGGAGGTATTAATTGCAGTTAAGTGGCCAATGAGGAGAAGTGAGTGAAAGAAAGGCAGAGCACCGGGCCCATAGATCTTCAAACTCCAAAATAAGTTCCTTAATATTGTGTATGCCTGGGGGCACTGTGCTGCAACGCTGGTGCTTTTGTTCCTTACGAGCTCCTGTTGGCATCTTTTGGGAATCTATAGTTGCATGACACAGTTAGCCCGAAGTAGTTTCTGTAGCAATAAGGTATTGTTATGTAGAAAGCCTACTAGTCTGTCACAGGGTTGTTAAAAACATCAAGATAGATAGATAGATACATACATACATACAAACACATATACATAAATCTACACACACATACATACATATACATATATAGTGTTTTACAAACCACAAAACTATAAAAGTATTAGCTATTTCTCATTTTACTGATACAGCATTTAATTGGTAAGACTTGACGGGGTAGTCATTTAAGGATGGCAACTATCTCAAAATGTCACCAAGCCAGATCTTAATTTTTATCGTTGTTGTTCTTCCATCCCCCGCAAAAAAAAAAAAAAAAGTTTTATTCTCCAGAAAGGGGATGTTACAAATTCCTTTTGAAGATAAAATTACTCACAGAGGTAATTCTATACCCTAAATAATAGCCATGGATCATACCTCCTTTCTTTAAAAAAGATTTATCTATTCTTCATGGCACAACTACAATCAAAAAGAATAATAAATGGTTATTGTGCACAGCTCTGATGGCAAGGAAATTCATCCTTTGAAAATGGAAATCACCATTTCTGCTATAAATCAGGGGGTGCCTGTAAGATTAAATGACTGAGATCCAGTTCTGATAGAAGGAATACATCAAAATATCTGATAACAAGATGCCTGAAGGAAAATTGGGTCTAATTTTTTCAACCCAATAATAATATTCCACCATGCTACAGCACATAATTCATGTGGTTTTACAAACAAGAATTAATACATAAACCATCCCATGAGAAAGGTAAGGTTCACTTTCAAGTTAAAATGGAAGAGATGCTAAGTGATGTTTCCTTTAAATATCAAAGCAGAAATAGATTAATTTACACTAGACATTAGGAAACTTTGGATGCTAATTAGAGGCTTGGGACTTTGGAATGAAGGCCACCAAGATGCACTCTGCATTTGAAAGAAACTGAGTAACTGCATTTAACTTTTATTTCAGCTAGGGGGGTATGCTAGGGTCTACCTACCCCCTCCTCCATCACTATCAGTGTTTCTTTTTTTTTCCCCTCTCTGTCAAGGTATATTGGGGCAGGGAGAGCAGATGGAATAGTGTAAACCAGTTACTGGGAGGTAATAATAACTGCCATTTCTTTAGTGCCTTTAAGGTACAAAAGGGCGGTTGTGTGGTGGAATGGATAGAGCACCAAGCCTGGAGTCAGAAATATTCATCTTCCTGAGTTCAAATCTGGCCTCAGACACGTTCTAGCTGTGTGACCCTGGGCAAGTCACTTAACTCCATTTACCTCAGTTTCTTCATCTGTAAAATGAGCTGGAGAAAGAAATGGCAAACCACTCCAGGATCTTTACTAAGAAAATCTCAAATGGTATCACAAAAAGTCAGACAGGACTGAAATGACTGAACAACTGAAAAAGGTAGAAAAGTGCTTTATAGACATTATCTCAGTTAATCCTCACAATAGCCTTAGGAAGTAGGTTCTATAGACATTATTATACCCATTTTAAAGATTGAAAAATGAGGTTCACAGAGGTTAAATGACTTGCCCAGGTCCACTTAATTTGTACAAATTTTAAAGGTGAGAATTGAAACTGAGTCTCTCCTGATGGACAATTTAACACTTATTCTACTACCCTATGTTGCCTCCACTTTCAATCCAATCATCATCTCACAATCCTGACCTCTCCTGTGTTCAAAACCAACTCTTCCTCAAGACTACCTTTATGACCTTGAGAAAGTCATTTAAAGTCTCTGGGCCTTCAGTTTCCTTTTTAAAATGAAAGGTTTAACTAGAAGACATTTGAAGTCCCTCCCAGCTCTCAATGACCCTATTCTTCACCTTCACAGGGTAACCTCAAACTTTCTATCATGAATCAAACAAAACTATTGATGATTCTAGATGAATTTAAGTGGACAGAGCAGAAACAACTTCTCCTGATTAAAAGATCACCCTGAATTTTAGCGATAGTATAATATTTAATGTTCATTAGGATATAAATCTTGGATAATGAGATGGACCCAGAATTGATTAGGAGGAGAAAAGTGGGACAAATTGCCTTTGGGAAATTATACAATGTTTTTAATGATACCAAGCTTCTTCCTGAACAAAGGTCCCATCTTTTTAATATCATTTTCTCTTAAACAGTTCCTGATTGGGGCATATCAAGGCTATCCATTTTTCAGTCATTCTCATTACATGATAAGTAAAAGACACACACACATATATATATACACATATCTATATAATATGTGTTATATATAAATGTGTGTGTATAGCTTATTGAAGTCTTAATATATATAAATATACATTATATAATTCATTTGCATTTATGTATATGTGCACTTACATAAATAAAAATATGCATAAATATAAAAATTACTTTCTCTTGACACCATATGACTGTAAGTCACATATGTAAGTCACAGAATTCCAGGATCCCCAAAGAATTAAAAGTTGAAAGTCACCTAGAGGACAATGGAGACGTGTGAATAGGCTGGAACATATAACCAACACAGAATTGTGGAATCATATGGTGTAAAAGTAACAGTAGAGAGACATATGACTTAGCATAGTGCCTGGCACATAAGAGGTACTTAATATATGCTATTTGACTGACTGACTGACTAATTGACTGACTGACTGATGAAAAGGAGAAGAATCAGTCATGGAGGAGAGTGAAGGATAACCAATGGACAACTCATGTGCACCATTGATATGGACATAATGTCAACAAGCCTAGAGAAATATTAGACATATGTTTGACGGATGCTCTCTAGAGGGTGTTTCAGAGAGCACAGACAAGGTTCTGACAAGATTAGAGAACACAAAGAGGTGATGATCTGCACCATTGGAAAGAATGTCCATAATGTTGAGATTATAGGACTACATAAGTATGTCCTTAAGCATTGAAGCTAGGAAGACCAATTAGTAACAAAAAACAGGACCTTTCTTGTGTTTTAGGAGATTTAAAATTAAAAAGTCACAAAAGATAGAGTGGGGTGGTATAAGAGACAGGGTCTTTCAAGTTTTCAAGAATTACTGGTAGCTAATACAACTTATAAAACTCTTTGTCATGTCCTTCCTCTTCTTGATCTCTTGATCTTCCTGCCTCAGTCTACTAAATTCATAGCTCTGAAGCTGAAAGTGATCTCAGGCATTACCTTCATTTTACAATTGAAGAAACTGAAGCCCAGGGAGGTTGTAACTTGTCCAATATCACATATATGATCTTTTAGCTTCAAATCCAGTGATCTTGCCACTGCAAAGTGCTGCCTTTCCTTTACCCTTAGATCTTTCTTTCCATCCTGATGGGGAAGACTTCATCTCCATGGTTAAGCTGGAAAGCAGAGGAATTCATTCTTTATGCCCTTTTCCTTTCTCTTCTAGTATGGCATGAGATATACATTTACTATCATTTACTATTTATTGATTGGCAACTAGGTGGTACAGTGGATAGAGAGCCAGGTCTGTAGTCAGGAAGACTCATCTTCCTGAGTTCAAATCTGGCCTCAGACACTTACAAGCTGTGTGACCCTAGGCAAGTCACTCAACTCTGTTTGCCTCAGTTTCCGCATCTGTAAAATGAGCTGGAGAAGGAAACAGCAAACCACTCCAGCATCTTTCTTTACAAACCACTCCAGTATCTTTGCCAAGATAACCTCAAATGGGGTTATCATGAGTCAGATATGACAGAACTGACTCAACAAGAACAAAAATGTATTGATCACCTGTGGCAGGAACCTATACATGACACCATTTCTACAAGTCTCTTGGCCTCTGATATTTATAACTCCCTTTGATGACTCCTGCCACCCTCCTTGATGATGTCCTGAGACAGTAAGCAATTTCATATAGGTTATATATGTTCAATCTTGTAAAACATTCTACTATATTAGTCATATTGTAAAAGAAGACACAAACCCAAAGGGAAAAATACAGGAAAAAAATACAGAAAGTGAAAAATAGCATTATTCCATCTGCATTCAGATTTCATCAGTTCTTTCTCTAGAGGTAGATAGCATTTTTCATAATGAGTCCTTTGGAATTATCTTGGATCAGTGTATTGTTAAGAATAGATAAGTCATCATACGATATTGCTGTTACTATGTATAATGTTCTGGTTCTGCTCACTTCACTTTGCATCAGTTCATATAAGTCTTTCCAGGTCATTCTGAAATCAGTCTGTTCATCATTTCTTATAGAGTAGTAGTAATCCCATTACAATCATACACTGTAACTTGTTCAGCCATTCCCCAAATGATGAGCATCCCTCAATTTCCAATTCTTTGCCACTATAAGAAGAGCTGCTATTAATATTTTTGTACAAATAGGTCCTTTTCCCTTTTCTTTGGTCTCTTTTGGATATAGACTTAGCAGTGGTATTGCTAGATCAAAGGATATGCACAGTTTTAGAGCCCTTTGGACATAGTTCCAAATTGCTTTCCAGAAAGGATATCAGATTTGCTAGCAGTTTTTACTCATATTATAGTATGAACTTCACACAAACTATGAATTGTTTCAAAAGATATATATCCCTTCAGTTTAGAATCTGAAGGGACATAAAGACCATCTAGTCCAACCCCGTCTTATTATATAGACAAGGAAACTAAGGCTTAGAGAGGTTCAAATGATTATGCTTATGGTTACACAACAAGGTACATTGAAAAGAGTACTGGCTCTGCCATCAGAGGACAAGGGTCCAATTCTTGCCTCTGATGCTTACTACTCAGGTAACCTCAGGTAAGTCACTTAACCTCCCTTAGCTTCAATTTGCTCATCTTTAAGATGGGTGTATGTGTGAGTGAAATACGTGGTCTTTCATCTCTAAATCGAAGATCCTATATGTGCCAAATGTTATTTAAACTTCTTGACTTCAAATCTAATTTTCTATTACTCACTCTGTGCTACCTTAAATCATTATAGAATGCTGGATGAATTATTTTCCAGTATTCAGCTGCATTTTGTTAACTAGAAACACTTAAAAATACTTCACTGTTTAATTTATGGATTTTAGTTTGGAATTTCACTACTCCTTTCCCCCCATCTTTTCCCCTATTGACACTATTAACACAATTTATCTTATGCTCCATCTACAGAGAAATGTAATACTTCTTTGGCTTCCTCTGTATTGAAAATAATTCTCTATAATAATAATACTCCAACTTATATCCTCATGTATTTAAATCATCCTTCATACTTTCCCAAGAAATTGAAACTTAAATGCGTATCAATTTTATTCAACAACATGGAAAAATCTTGTTTCTCATGTAATCAGTAGTAAAATGGTCCATAACATTTCTGAGAGAATTAAGAATCACAAAATAAATTTCTGTATTCAAAAATAGATAGGAGGAGAAGACTGGAGAAAATAGCAATCATTGTGAAGGCTGTAGTAAAGCCTCATATAAGATGAGAACTCTTTTATTCTAATAAATAAAAGATTGAAAGACAACATAGTGTGGCGGATATAGAGCTGGCCTTAGATTTAGCTAGACTTCTTTTCAAATTCTGCTTCTGATGTCTACAATTTATGTCATGCAGGACGAGGCACCACCTATCACTGACCCCAATGAGCTCTTTAAGATAGGATTGATGAGCAGTTTCTGATCTGCATTAGGAGAAGTTTCCTTTCTAGGATTATCTACTCCCAGTGAAATCATAGGTCCAGACTGAGGTGGAGGGAGAGACATATAGTTCATCCGTGTTCTCTAACCTCATAAAAATTTTCAATCTCATGGAGTTTCTGAACATATTTTATAATGGAGAATGTTCTATAATATGACTCTGTTCAATAAAGTAAGAATATGTGATGTTGCATGTGAATCATTAAGCATCTTCCTGGAGCTTGTAGACTTATAGACTCAGTTCTAACCTTAGTTATGATTTCAGACTTTGAACCCAGTCTCTCAAAGAAAGAACAACACAATTTCCTTCTTTAGTTGACATTCATCTCATTACAGTTGTATTCCGGATTTATAAGTGAGTAGATTACTCACTGTGAAACTGGAACACAACAGTGAACATGATCTTAAAACTACTAGCAAGCATTTCCTCCTTTTCTTTAAAGCAGTAAATATTTTCCCTTTGGTATTGCCCATTAACTTCTTCCTTCAATTTTTTAAAAAAAAAAGGAAATGCTAGCCTTTTGTGGTTTTGTTTCCATCCTATTATTGTTTTAACTATAAATATACTGCATTTAATTCAGGTGGAACAATTTTTCATGGGTTGGAATTCTATGTGAGTTTAATCCATTTATTTTTATTCTACCGGATAGTGGGTAAAATAGATATTTTGCCTTCTCCTCCTTAGGGAGAATGATTGATAGATGATAGATAGATAGATAGATAGATAGATAGATAGATAGATAGATAGATAGATAGAT